>NW_023615888.1:0-280001 GCF_013339695.2 Rhipicephalus sanguineus | reverse complement strand
CCAATATGTCGTACCAACTCGCCCAAGCAACCACTTTAGTGGCTCATATACGTCTGGTCATGGCAGCGGAGGCACTAGGACGCCCTGCCTTACCAATCCCAAAGTTTAAGCAGCGAAGCCGTTCTAGCTCGGCGTAATGTGTCGTGACCCAAAATTATCATCATCGTGAACCGGCACGCGCTCTCTTCGCTCCCTTCTTCCTTTTCGTCCTCATCTTCATCTTCTACTTCGCTCCCAGAACGCGTACGACGATTCGTCCTGCGTATGGCAAGGGGAAGCGCAAAGCGAAGGTGAGATGTCAGGGTGAGGAGAAGGGCAAAGACAGAAACACAGGGACAGAACGAAAGAAAGATACAAAGAAAGAGAAAATATTGGCGCAAAAAAATTTCTCATGAGATCGCGGGATTCTAACCGTGTAACCACTTTCCGAAGGCGAGCGTCTTAACCACTCGGCTATCCAGGCACGCTGACAGAACATAGCATGACCTTGTATAGTATCGTATAGCGAGGGGGTGGGAAAGGGAAGTGAGAGTGAGGAAGAGAGAAAGGAGGAAGGGGGAGAGTAAATCATAGCATGTAAAGAATAAGAAAGAGAGAAATAGATAGAAAGAAATGCAGAAAGAGAAAGCGAGAGAATCAGAGAAAGAAAAATGTAAACAAAGAAAAAAGTTTGAAAGAAGGAGGAAGCACGCGAGAAACAGAGTGAGAGATAGGAATGAAATAGAAAGAAAGTAAGAGAAATAACTAGAAATAAAAGAGAGAGAGAGAAAGAAAGAAATAGAAATAAACAAAGCCAAAAAATACGGAAAAACAGAGAGAAGACAAAAAAGAAAGAGAGGGAGAAAGAAAGAGAAAGAAACAAGGCCGCCCAGCTCTATAGAGAAACATACACAAATAGACAAGGAGGATACAACTTTATTAAAAAGAAATTTCATGGGTTTGGAGCTGGCCGCTTGTCTACGGCGACCTTTTCTGCCCATGCAATGACTGCTGTCTGCAGTTTTTCGTCGGGGGACCGTATTAAGGTCTCCAATGTCGTTTCGGAGGGAGCTGGCAGAAGCTCTCTGGGTGGGGGAAGGCCCTCGCATTCCCAGAGGATGTGACTTTGGTTTGCTATGGCATTTTTGTCGCAATTTTTGCATGTTGAGTCAACCTCTCCGCCTCTGAGTATCGCTAAGCGGTGAGGAGTGGTTAGGGTGTTCGTTTGAATTCGGCGGAGGATAGAGAAACAGATGTCCCAGCGACGAGCCCGTACGTGCTTCGCTGTGCCAAGCTTTGCTCGACTTAGTGCGAACTTCCCGCATTTTTTTTTTATGAAAAGAATACAGATGTTTTCAACTGGCCCTGATAACGCAATGAAAAAAGTCACGTGGTCCTTTATGCATTTCCTTAGGACAACTCGAAGGCGAAATCCATTTTCTCTTTGTTCTCAGTCGATTGTATTGGTCCTCGGGAGAGAGGAAGGGAATAAACATACTTATTCCGAGAATACAGATTCGGAGAGACTCCTGGATGCGTTGTGCTTGGAAAGAGCCCTTGCGACCAGCCTTATCGGATGCTCGAGTTTGGAGCTGGCCAAGGCTGTCTCCCAAAGCTTAAGAGTGTGGTAAATGGCGGGAGGGGGGCGGGACTATATGCTGAGAAGTATGGGGGTGCGAATAGTGAAATTTAGAACCGAATCAAATGCGAATCAAATGGCGATAACACCGAACCGAATACGAATCAACTACTATTCGAATAGTTTTCGAATAGTAAGGCAACCATTTTCCGAGGAGCCCTGGAATGGTAATGTAACCATTTTCGAAACAGCCAAAAAATTCCACATTTTATTTGAAACAACTAATCACAGGCTTCAACGCAGACACATAACGATTACATTTAACCGACAAAAAATACTGCAATAGTGTAAACTGAATCAAGCTCGTATGCAGCAGCGACTAGAGCTTTAAAAATGTGTTTAGACTGCAGGTTAAAATACAGCAGTGACTACAGTATTCAAGGTGGCACTTTACCGGCAGCTTTTAAATAAAACTGATGCACAAATATTAAGCAATATTCGTGAGTCAACAGTCATCATGAATGTCATGGTGAAGTTAGTGGATTGATGACTCTGTTGCTTTGGTGAGACTGCAACTTTAAGCAAAAACGCCGTCGTCTTGTGATCAATATAGCATCGACAGTACTGTGTAACTTTGGATTGCGTGCATTTTGGTAATTCGATTTTTAAAACATGAAACGTTACCCCTCTCTGTCCAAATGTTTCGCTCCTCTGGGGTCTCTTCATTGGTGCTTATTATTCAAAATATATTCGAAAAATATTCAGTACTTCTA
This sequence comes from Rhipicephalus sanguineus, assembly GCF_013339695.2. Taxonomy (NCBI): domain Eukaryota; kingdom Metazoa; phylum Arthropoda; class Arachnida; order Ixodida; family Ixodidae; genus Rhipicephalus; species Rhipicephalus sanguineus. The sequence continues at coordinate 277,670 of NW_023615888.1, read as the reverse complement.
GTACGCACTATACGATTCGAGTGCTGAAGCGAATAGAACGCTATTCGATTCGTAATTCGAATATTCGCGCACCCCTATTCAAAAGGTCCAGGTTCTCCGCAGGAGCTGCGTTGGTGAGGGAATTGTGTAAAGGCTAATACAACCACTTGCTCGATAGGAGTCTGTGCATGGGTTAGATGACCTTTAAGTAAAGGCAGTTAAAATTCATTCGCTTCAATTTCTCTTCTCTCGATTGCGTCTGTAACGTATTTTTGATTGCTCTCTAGAACAGTTCATCACAGGAGCTTGAAAGGTATTCGTGTACCTTTCAATATGCGTCTTTATGCAGAGAAGCCCTCTGTTGTAGTTTGTATTAGTGTTGCAACCAGTGTTGCGGAGTTGCCACTACGGAATTGGAATGATTCCGGAATCATTCCACATTTTCGCGACTCCGGAATGGAATGGGAATGGAATGGGGACAACGCTTGGAGGAATGGAATGGGAATGGAATTAAAGGGACACTAAAGAGAAACAACGAATTGGTTTAGATTGATAAAATGTGCTCGGAGAACTCTTGTGTAGTTTATTTCACCACCATAGGTTTATTACTAGAGAAGAAAACCAAGTTCAAAGTTTCATTTTTAAATTTCGCGCCGAACTTTGTAATTCGTGACGTAAAAGATTTTAAAGAGCATCTAACGTATTTTGGCCCCACTGGCTCGACGAAATTTCCACAAACTCGTTATGTCAAGTCTCTGGCCCCCTCAGAAGACAATGTACTTCGATTTAACCGATTAGGAACTACGTAGGCTCAAGCAGGCGCCGTCAAAAACATGTGACGTCGCGACAAATGATGCGGGAATTCCAAGGTGGCGTCACCACCTGTATTTTCCTTTTGCGCGTTTTCTCGCTTATTAAGCGTCTTCTCGCAGCAAGCGTGGTGTTTTTGGTGTCGTGGAAGACTACTTTACTAATGCGAGAAAAATCGTTTTGCTCTTTAGCGTCCCTTTAAGCGCCTTTTGCACGGAATATAATGGGAATGGAATTACGTCTTTTTCCGAAGATAGAGCACGTTTTCTCCTTCGTGCTGTTTTCCGAACTTCAAACATTAGTAAGTCAGAGCCTCGAATTTAACTAGAAAGCAGTATTCCTAAAATGTTCAGAAAAAACTGCGCAGCAGGACGAGACACCAAGGAAGAAATGAAGAAAACAAGCGCAGCAGCTGCGCTCGTTTTCGTCATTTCTTTCTTCGTGTCTGGTCCTGCTGCGCAGTTTTTTCTGAAGACGTTCCCGTATCAACTTGCCCAACTTTCAACCCTTATTTTTAAAATGGTTTGGCTGATTACACGCACGGTACAATTATAAGGAACGCGCCGACTACAATTATGTCCTTATATAGGCTGTGTTGCTCCGATGTTTGTCTCTATTCTTCGCATAACCGCGGTTCTCTGCCGTTGGTATCCGTCGCGCGGAACTACGGCGGCGGCATACCATCTCTTACGCCTTGTGATTTTTGTGAGCTTAAACACTATTAAAACATCACCATTCGTTCAAACATGCTGACCATGCAAATACTATAGGTAGCGGGAGAACTGCCCATATGGGAATATAGTTGGGTGGTTGTAATGCACGAGATATGTCACCAAGCTACTATTGCTCGACCTTGGTAACGTGTTTTGCGTACTTTTGCAGTTCTTAATGCATCTGATGACATCAGCTTTACGGGGCGTTCATTTTTAAACTCGATAAAACTATCAAGATGCCTTTCCTACGCTGAGGAATTACAGGAATGGAATTGAACTGCCCGGCCAATCCCGGAGTGGGAATGGGCTAAGTTTTTACAGCGAAAGCTGTTATGAGATCATTTCACCGGCCGTTTTTGGCGCCGCAGTTGTCCGCCGCCGCCGCCGCCGCCGCCGGTGTCCGTAACCAGTATCGCTCGAAATAAGAAAAAAAAAACGAAATAAGAAAAAAATTCCAGGATAGAACGAGGTTCGAACTTGGGCCCTCTGCGTGGGAGCCCAGTATTCAACCTCTGAGCCAGGCCGGTTTTTTTTTTTTTTGCTTTATTGCCTGTTATTAGACACGTACATCAAACAATAAGGACATGAAAGAAAAGACAAAAGTTGTGTCGGTCCTACTGGACAGACACAAATTTAAAATTCCTTGAGCGCTGTCAAGGGTTCTACCCTCGACAACCACTCAGGTACAAACTCCTGAGCTTTCTGGAGTTCCACAAACTTAGTCATGCACTCACGAAAATACATCCGTGCGGGCCGTGCGTCAGGATCGCAATAAAACCCCGCCATGCGAGCCCGCCATAAACAGTGAAGGCCAATTAGCATAATCAAGTCAAAAGGGAGACCCTCTTCATCATTTACTGGCAGAAATCTTATACCATGTGGATCTAACGGCAAATCCTTCTTTTTCATCTGAGCCAGGCCGGTGCATGAAACTGCTTCGCAAAAAGGTCCTATACAGGCTTCATGTCGGGAAGGAACCACATTAGCATATGCAATATAGCGTGGTATAAGAGTAAAATAAGCACCAAGCGTCGCACAACGCGAATTCTGTAACCAGGCGTCACACAATGCGAATTGCGCAACGAGTAGGTTGTTGAATGCTTCCAACCCATTACAAATGACTCTGCCATAATTCTTCATCGTCATCAGGCACAGCATCAACAAAGTGCGCATAATGCCTTGCATGCGTATAGCAGGTACCAGCGCTCTCCGTAGAATGACAAAAAATGGCACAGTGCCTGCTGCCCTACTTCTAAAAAATTACAATGATTTATAGCGTAGTGGGTTCCTCGCAAGTGCACTTGTATTGGTTGCCAAGGAAGCCCATAGGCGCATGATCCACTTCCTCGGGGTCTCAGTAAAATTATACTGATTTATAGCGTAGTGGGTTCCTCGCAAGTGCACTTGTATTGGTTGCCAAGGAAGCCCATAAGCGCATGATCCATTTCCTTGGGGTCTCAGTGAAGTTCTTCGCCCCCCCCCCCCCCCCGTCTCTCTCCCACGTCAACCTTTGTTATACAGCATGACGGGAGAGGGAAATAACGACCGGGCGTCACCCAATGCAAATTACATAACTGGTGGGCCGTTTAAAGATTCCAACCCATTACAAAGGGCTGAGCCTTAATTCTTCATCGTCATCAGTCGTCGCGTCAACAAAGTGCACATAATGCCTTACAGACGTGTAGCTGGTGCCGCGCTTCTCCGCAGAATGACGAATAATGTCTTAGTAGGTGCTTCCCAACTTCACAAAAATTGTGATTTATGGCGTAGTGGGTACCTTTCTAGTGTACTTGTATTGTAGCCCCAAGAGAGCTTAACGGGCCCTAAACGCCGCTCTTCCAGCTTTCGCTGTGACTGCGGTGCGGTTTCAGCGCAGGCCTGGCGTTTTTTTCATTCCAAGGAACTGAAAGGAATAGAACTGCGGCAAGTTGTAATTCCCCGGAATAGAATTGGAATGGAATAATGGCGCCCATTCCGCAACACTGGTTGCAACCGCCTGTGTGACGGGCAGCCGCCTGCATGGCATGTGCGCATGTGTGCGTGTGTGTGTGTTTGTTTTTTCTTCAGAGAAAAAAAAACAAAAGAAAATAACGTAGGAGTATCCCGCACCACTCTGAGGTACAAAGGGCTTAAGCAAATAAAAAGAAATGAATATGAGAAATATCCCGTAAGTACATTTTACAAAAGGTCAACTTGAAGAAAAAATTGTCAGGGTCTAAGCAAGTAGAACAGTATCGAGAGGACGTAAATGTTCCGAATAATGATGACAATTCACGTGAACAAATTGGGTAATGTATGATTGTTAAGTGTTAAGGTAGTGTTAAGTTAAATAAGGTAGTGTTAATGCTGTAGGTAGTTTTGATGCAGAGCATTTTTTGTTAAAGTATTTAAAAGTATGTGTGTGTGTGTGTGTGTGTGTGTGTGCGTGCGTGCGTGTGTGTGTGTGTGTGTGTGTGTGTGTGTGTGTGTGTGTGTGTGTGTGTGTGTGTGTGTGTGTGTGTGTGTGTACGTGTGTGTGTGTGTGTGTGTGTGTGTGTGTGTGTGTGTGTGTGTGTGTACGTGTGTGTGCGTACGTGTGTGCGCACACGTTCTATATGTACGTGCTCACCTTTTGCTACAATGAAGGGAAATCTGAGCACGCGCTCAGGTGAATGGGACACACCTTCTCTCACGAGTCAACGCGTACTCGCAACATAGACACAATGCGTCGGCCGCTCGGTGTCTGCATATCCAAGACCTCTCCGGTGGACGACACCTCACGCGTCTATGTCTACAAAGCTCGACACGTGAGATTTCCTGCCTCTCTTTCTCTCTAGGGCCGACGCTGTGAATCCAAGCATGCGTAACTGGAGTACGCTTCAAACAGCGCGAAAAAAAAAATGAGTACTAAGCGTGCGCTAGCAGAGACGCTATGGCGTCTCATAACCACGATATGGTTATGAGAGACGCCATAGCGAAGGGCTCCGGAAATTTTGACCATCTGGTATTCTTTAACGTGCACCGAAAGCACAGTGTTCGCGGGCATCCTCATCAAACGCGAAAATTGACCGTCGGCGTCCTGCGTCGGCGGCGTCAGCATGAGTGATGCGAAAAGTCGTCATTACGTGATGACGCCACATAGGCAATGTTTGTGACGTCATCATGACGTCACTGTGACGGCATGATGTCACATGATGGCGTCATAACACGACATCGTCAGTTTAATTCGATTCACCCTGCACTACCTACCTGAACTGGTTCATGGTGGTGCCGTCGGGGTGCCCTCGTCGTGCACGGAACGTTTCGGCAAGTGCAGCGACAACGAGAGGCCTTGTCGTCTGCTGCGGTTCCAGCCATCTTGTGCCGCACGGACTCGGCACTACCTCACGAGTAGGTGCGGGGAATTAATGGACTAGCCTTGCACGAGGGCTGCACTTTTTCGAAACGAATACCGCGGTGCCGACGACGCCATGTTGAACTCGTGAAACGAATGCCGGAGTGCAGCGCCATCGTGAACTGGTTCACAAAGGGCAAGTGAAACGAATGGGCCCGTCGCTTGGTGAAGGGTGTGCCGATCACGGAGGCAGGGCAAAAGCGCCCGAGGTGCTTGCAATGCCTCCGATCCTAGGCAATGCGAAACCACATAAGGCGTAGAAAGCTCTCGGAAGGGGGGGGGGGGGGCGATCAATATATCGACTGAGAAGAGCAAGATTTCGCCTTCGATTGGTCTTACGCGAATGCATAAGGGACCTTGTGAGTTTTTATATCGGGGTTTGCGGACGTAAAATGCCAACAGCTATTGTATTGTTATCAAACCCCTTCACCATGTGTAGACTCCCGAACCTCACGCGGGTCGGCTTCACCTGTCTTTTCCTTGCCGCTTTCTATCTGTCTTATGGCGTACGAAGTTCCGCGCTGCTTGCTTGTTTGTTTGTTTGTTTCCGAGAAAGTGAAGTCAGAGTATATTGCGAGTGGTTGTTCGATAAAAACCGGGAGGAACACGTTACGGTAGCCGCGTATATCTAGCTTAGCTTCGTTGTGGTGTCTGACAACCTTATCTCGGTACTCGAAAGCGCGTTGTCTGAAGTGGTCAGATCGCTGCGACACTTATCCTGCGCAATCAGTCGAGGCCTATGCGGTATGTTGCGCTGGTCAGTGTCCGCCGCGCCATGGTTCTGTCACTAACCGGCACCCTGACGTTGGCTATATTGGGTGCCCGGGGAGAAAAACAAACAAGCACAAAAGTTTACCGATGGTTGCGATACTCCCTAATACAAAATTGGAGCGTGGCTCAGCGCATGTTCGCGTGGTTGCCAGAAAAGATAAATACCAACCACATGGAATGTGTGCGTTTCCGCGTAGGTAATACACTATTAGTATTATTGAATACTGTACAACAGGAATGATTGTCGTGTCAGGGTTGAAAGTTATTTTCTCCATCTTGAACACTTTACGGTAACATATTTTGTTGGGGTGTAGGAAAAGAAACGAAAATATGCTACCCCATACCATGCCACTATACAGTGACAGGCAGTCGGGCAGTTAAAGATGGAATTCTTTTATTGGGCGAACTTTTGCCCACGAAATTAACAGTCAAAGTACAATCAATACACATAGCGGCAATTACAGGCGTCGGCAATCGGTAAGCGGATCATCGGCGGAACGCGTCGTCTTTTATACATCAATGATCGAATCTTCCAGTTGTATCGCTGGTGCTCACCTAAGCTCTCGAGTAAACTTGACTATTCGCGTCCTGCGCGTAATCTTAACGGAACAATCTGAAACCCTCCTGAAGCTTCCCAAACATTGCTGCGTGACCTGCGCCGAGCGGAGCCAACAGTTTTTTGTGGCGGAAACCCGACCACATCAATATAAAGAAATAATGGCGAGTGACAATATAAGAACCCGGCTACCTGGCCGGGTTCTTTAACGTGCATCTAAAACTATTAAGCACAGGAGCTTCTAGCGTTTAGCCTCCATCGAAATGCGGCCGCTCCGGTCGCATTTGATCCTGCGGCCTTTGGGTCAGCAGTCAAGCACTATAACCACAAGACCACCGCAGCAGGTCAGTGATAGCAAGAAGCGAAAGGTAGGCACTATGCACGCACGCACGCACGTTAGAACGAGCAGAGTGTCCTTTCGTCGGCTCCACCGAGAAAAAGTCCCACCGAGGTGACGATGATGACGCTGCGGCCGCGCCCTTTGCAACGGGATGTTGTGCAGAGGACAGCGCCACCTGATCATAGGCGTGCGCAGGATTCCTCATTAGGGGGGGCGAAGGTTCATCGCAGCGCCCCCCCCCACCCTACTAAGTCCATGTATGGGGCAGATTTTGCGCCCCCCCCTCTTATGTGACTAGAAGGGTCAATGTACGGGGCGGAGTTTGCGCCCCCCTCCTAGATGATTAGGGGGGGCGGCCGTCCCCCCCCTGCCCCCCCTGTGCGCACGCCTATGCACCTGATGGTATCGAAACAAATCGAAATGCCACGCCACGTGGCTGTGTCTTGAGCTCTGACTGGCGGATGCTCACGCGAGGCGTTTCTCCTCACTTTTTCATCTTTCACTGCGCTCGGTCGCTCGGTTACGCCGAGGGTCAGGCACGTAGGCAAGGGGGGGGGGGGCGCCCCCCCCCCCCCCGAAATTCGTCCAGCCTTCTATATGCCTGGGCAACTTTTTTTTTCTTTTTGCCGTGGAAAGACTTTCTTACGAACATTTAGGCTTTGCCCCCCCCCCCCCCCCCCGAAAAAAAATCCTGGCTACGTGCCTGCCGAGGGTTGCAGGTGTATGCGTGACCCGAAGCCTTTTGTATATTCCTAACGAATATCAAGATATTACAAATTTCAACGATGAACTCCCGGCACTCTATCGTTGCCGCCATCCTTAGGGTCATCATAGGGTCATCCAACCACTCAGGAGTCCACGGTCGTCGTCAGTCGTTCTAGTCCACCTTGGGACTGGTGCAGCATAGCTGCAATTGCTTTTGCGCCATAAAGCCCCATTTCACTAACAAGTCGTTCAAGTCAAGCAGACGGAACAATGAGTTCCCGCGAGAAGCTAATCAACGTTCCAGAAACAAAGGGCAAGTGCTTCTGCGAGAGTTTCTGACTCAGGTCGGGGAAAACCGACACGGGTCACTTTCGTGTTGTGGACAATTGCTATGAAAGAGGACTCAGGCATAATTCCTTTAAAGCGAAAGCCTTAAGTGTATATGTTTCAAGGTCATGGTACCGAAAATATGGTCCAAAAGAAGTCAGCGCGCCAGCTGCACGTGTACCTCGTCCGTGTACCTTTGCAGGGCCGTGTGAATGAAAAAAACCACCCATCTCCACGAAGTGAATCATGATGAGTGGGCGAAGCTCTTGGTATCGTATGGGTGAGTAACAGTACGTTACCCGAGCGTTGCCCCATATAATGTAAATTGAGTGACATAAAGTGACATAAAGAGTCGACGACAAAGCGAGGTCCTAAGGTCCATAATGTCTACGTTGTAGTCGTCGACTAGTATTAAGGGTCTGTGCTTGTAGGTGTTTTATATTGTTCTGTATTTCTCTTTCTGTCTATTTCATTCTCTGTCTTTGTACACTTTTTTCCTCCTTTTCCCTATCTTTCTATTTCTCTCTTCTTTTTCCTCTCTCTGCTTGTTCTCTCGCCTGTCCGAGTTATTGGAACCCACGCCGGACAGATCGGCGCAGCGGGAGAGCGCGCGCCGGCCGAGTTATTGCGTTGCACGCGCTAGGCACAGCTGTGCCAGGTGGTTGCTAGGCAACGCGCAGTGACATCATTGCTCGGCGCAGTTTCTTGCACACGCCTTGTAGCCGAACCTCTAGCTTAAAAAGCTCCGTTGTTAAATATTAAAAAGAAAGAAAAAATTGGGGCAGCTACGCACTAGTAGAGCGAAGGCTAAGGAAGCGGAGGAGCTGGCTCTCCTCTTTTTCCTCCTCCTCACCCTCACTTCCCTTTCCCACCCCTCGCTATACTATACTATACAAGACAGCTCCACTAAGGCAAAACCTGGGGAGGTGCGAGGCACCTCCCCTGGGGAAACATAGGGAAAACTGGGGAAACCCTGGGGAGGTGCTTCGCACGTCCCCAGGTTTCCCATAGGGACACGTCAATAACCGACAGCGTCCAGCGCCCATCGCAGAAACAGAGCTTTTCCTGAGCCGACGAGGCGTCTTATTTGCCACACGGAGAAGCGCACGTGGCGTTGTCTCTCGCGGGTCAGCGCGCGTTCTCGCGAGCTGTTCCTGAGCGAACGCACCGTCTTATTTGCCACTTGCTTTACCGTGACGGGCTACGACGACAGGAGGCACCGTGACGGCCTACGAGTCCCAGTGATGTTCCGTACTGCGCCGAAGAATTCCCATTCCGAGACATGAAAATTCCCTATTTCGGGTATTTTCCCCTGCATACATCGAAAGCAATTTCCTTGCACAATGGCAGTAACACACACACACACACACACACACACACACACACACACACACACACACACACACACACACACACACACACACACACACACACACACACACACACACACACACACACACACACACACACACACACACACACACACACACACACACACACACACACACACACACACACACACACACACACACACACATACACACACACACACACACACACAGCTGCTACCCTGACCACTCTCTCTCAGTGCATGCGCTGGAGGGATGGGCGGTATCCTAATGAAGGAGCACCTTGCGCACCAGCTCGTAATTGCACAGTGCTTCTTTGCTAGTGTCCGTGGCGTATCAACTTGTACGCCAGTGGGGGGGCAGGGCAAGCCTCCCTCACTTCGTTGGATATATATATATATATATATTAGGGGTGTGCGAATATTCGAAAGTTTCGAATATTCGTCGAATATTACATTCGAAATATTCGTATTCGATTCGAAAATCGTGTATTCGAAAAATTCGAATATGCGATTCGATTATCCTGCATAAAATAACTCGTCTTCCACATTTCTGCTGCGTTCGTATAGCTAAAAACGTTGCCGAGAGGAGCGACACACATCGCAAGTACACGATATCGTAAGGCACGATATGTGCCTGCGACGAGCGTGCCAATACGTATGATTTATTGCTGGTGCATCTCCGACGCGCAGCGCTGTTGGCGATCATGTAACCATACATTTTCAATATTATGCGGCGGTAACGTGCCGCACAACCACTCGTTCACTATGCGGGACCACTTCTGAAGAAAGACAGTGACTCATGTGACTGGTGGCGGACTGCAGGCACCTTCAGATTCCCCAGTCTGGCAAAGCTTTGCCCCATGTACCTCCCTATACCAGCCACTTCTGTTCCAAGCGAGCGTGCCTTTTCACTGGCGGGGGGGGGGGGGGGGGGGGGGGGCGGGGGTTGTCTCTTTTAGAAGGGAGCGCCTGCTGCCTGATCATGTGGAGCAACTCATATTTCTTCATGATAACATCTAGTCATTACTTTCATGGTGCCGTGATATTTGCTTGTGTTGTGATGTGCATTGAGCTAGCCTGGACATTGTGTTCTGGAGATAGCAGTGTATGTTGTGCTGCCAGTCAGGCTGTTAATGTTTTTTTTTTTTTCAAATAGCTGCATGTTAAATAACATATTGTTACTGTGGAGGCATTTTTCCTATGATATTGATATTCGATATTCGATTCGATATTCGAAGGTGGATATTCGTATTCGATTCGTATTCGAAAAATTTGATATTCGCACACCCCTAATATATATATATATATATATATATATATATATATATATATATATATATATATATATATATATATATATATATATATATATATATATATATATATATATATATATATATATATATATATATATGTATATATATATATATATATATATATATATATAGAGCGAGAGAGAGAGAGAGAGAGACAGAGAGAGAACTTCATTAGCATTCAATTTATTGTGATTTTTCGTCTGTAGAGAGAGAGTTTGCTCAATATTGTTTAATAACATTGTAGAAAAAAAATAATTGGCTGTGGCTTAGCTCGGCTATAGCCCCGGTTGTGCAAGCGAGAGCTCGTTACACTTGGTTGTGCTTGTTTACCCTCGTGGCCGAAGCACAGTTTGCCAACCGAAGGATATGGCTAGTCGAACGTGCCGTACGGCGAGCACTTCGTACCGTCGTTTCGTCAGTTTCCGAAGCCGTCGCCGATGCCAAACGCGAGGCGTTCACTGCTGCCCCTAAAGCTCGTCGCTGTCCTCTTTCTGCTCCTTCTTCCGACATTTATTTAGCTCGCCGAAGTTCCCGTTCTTCACTCTTTTCAGCCTGCCACTTTGCGCGCTGGTACTCATGTTTCCGCTTTAACTCATTAGTAGGAGGCCAGATTTTTAGACATTCAAAAAACTCGTTTTAGGCGCTAAAAACAAGCAGGCGAACCAACGTTTTAGGCCTCCAAAGTCGTAAATATAGGCAAATATAGAACATTCAATTATAAAATGGCGGGCTCTGATATAACTCGAACAGACTCTATAAAATATTTGGGTGTAACTATCACAAGTAATCTAAAATGGAACGCTCATATTGAAAACACATGCACAAAAGCATTTAAAACACTCGGGTTTCTGCGAAGGCAATTGGCTGCGGCTCCTGCATCCGTTAAGTTAGCTGCCTATAAAACTCTAGTGCGCCCCATCCTTGAATATGGCAGTATAGTTTGGAACCCCCACCAGCTATACCTCACAGATAGATTGGAAAGAATCGAAAACAAGGCACTACGCTTTATTTTTTCAAAGTATTCCCGTTATGATAGTGTCACTGCTCTTCGAAATGGCGCAGGAATGCCTACACTAGCCTGTCGGCGGCGGGTGGCAGCGGTGAAATTTCTTTTCTTGCTCTATAATGATCACCTAAACATAGATAAACACGAGCACTTGAAACCACCGCATCGTCACTCCCGTAGAATGTGCCATGATAAGCACATCAGGCAATACGCCACACGCTGCGACACATTCAAATTTTCATTCTTTCCGGCTTCCATTGAAATATGGAACGCGTTGCCCCAGAAAATTATTGGCATGAACAGCGTAGACAGCTTTGTGGAAAGGGTAGAAGAATATTTTTGTACACTATAGCATAGCGGTATTTTTTGTACAATCTTTTTCTTCTCCTGATTACGAGGTTTATGCATTGTTTGTTGTTTTGGTTGTCGTTATTAATGTCTTCTTTGATTTATTGTGCATTCTTCTCCTGATTACGAGGTTTATGCATTGTTTGTTGTTTTGGTTGTCGTTATTAATGTCTTCTTTGATTTCTTGTGCATTGTACTTCTATGTGTACCTTTCGACCCACTCCCTGTAATGGCCTGGGAAAGGCTGACAGTATTTGACAAATAAATAAATAAATAAAACAATAAGCTTTCACATAAATGGAAATAATTTCAAACGAAGACATGCGCGACCTCTATCTACGACAGGAAAACAAAAATGTTATTACTTAAGATGGCACAAAGGCGCCAACAATTGAATATAGCCGTGCAACTGGGCTATGTCCCGCACGGTTCGCAGAACACGAGTTCTCCCGTGTTCTGCAAGTTGAGTCAAGTGTCCACTGTCGAATCAACACACCCCTGGCTGTCTCTTTGGCATGACTGAAAAGGGCAGAAGGGAGGGATTCCTCCTATTGATCGGGTCGAATCGCGTAGAGCCTATTTCTCCCCTGCAGCAGTGAACCAATGGCGTAGCCAGGCGAAGGGGGCGGGGGGGGGTTCAACACCTCCCCCCCGAAACTTTTCAGTTTTGCTTGCGTGTATATACACGCACATATACAACACGCATGCACGAACATATATAAAATACGGTTGAACCCCCCCCCCCCCCGAAAAAAGGCTACACTACTGCAGTGAACAACTCGGAAAGTACATCACAAACATAACAAAAGTTGCGTGCACATCACATTTTTCTTTCTTCTTTTGCTCTTCACTCTCCGCTGACGGCTCTCTGCGGTTTCACATTCGCCAACCACTTCAGCGCGGCGGCGAATGCTCGCCGGCGTGTGCCACTTCACTGCTGCTAGTGGTTGTTTCCGGGAGTTGGTTGAACTAGAGGACTAGGTTGAACCCCATAGTTCCCAGCAGTCCATGTTACGCGGTAACATGAATAACGGTCTCAAACAGCACCCGGGAGCGAAACTTGAGGCTAAATAGCGTTCATATAAGCGGCAATCTTGAAAATAGGCATTTATAGGCATTTGTAATCATTTAGGCACGAACGCCAAGAATATGCATTTATAGGCACTATAAAAACACCATAAAAGTCCTTCTTAACCTCTAATTCATGCTCATATATAAAAATGGCGCGATAGGAGCGCGAGGAACAAAATAGGCATTTGCCTAAAATCCGGTCTCTGCAAGCCGGGCGACACCGCAGGATGGTCCGACGCAGGTTGCCGCTTTCGCCGCTGGGACCGCGCAGACAACATTGGCACAGATGGACCAGCGTCCTCGCTCCCTCCTTCCATCGTGCGACCATGGCACAACGGCTAGACAGGGGCGTAGACAGGGGGGGGGGGGTTCAGTTCCCTCCCCGAAATTTTTCAGTTCTGCTTGCGGGTATGTACACGCACACATACAAACTAACGCACGATCATACATAAAGTAAGGTTGAACCCCCCCCCCCCTCTCCGAAGAATATTTCTATGCCCCTGACGGCTGAACTGAAGCACTCGCCCGCTGACCCGAAGTGGCAGAGAGAGAGCGGCGAGTCACGTGGTTAATCACGTGGTTAATCACGTGGACACGGCTGGCGAGCCAGCGTTTGTCATCCTAGCAGCAGTCGGAGCAGCGGTCGGACGCGGCTAGTCGCGCGGTATGCGTTCTTCGCTTGAAGGCCAAGCGGACGTACGCGGCGAAACTCGCTCGACTAGGCCAGTAAAGCTTTCGCTTTAAAAGCACAGTCAGTTTGACGTAGCATACACTGGGACAACCATACATATGCTTGTTAGGTATGTAATAGTATTACAAGCAACGCTTTTTATACATGTTAAGCACACAACTTTATGCATGAATACAATTATGCCGATGGCGGCCTGCCCATTAGTATACATTGGTATCATCCAATGAAATTTCATTGATCTCTAAAAGCTGCTCACTAATAATTGTTTTTTTTATGTATTTAGAAATGACTGCATATTTTCTTTTCTGTCATGAGTAGTACAACTTCTTGCACACAATCCTGTTCGCGTGTATTAGTTATAGTTTGTTTTGTTTGCTCCTACTCGAAATAATGTTTCCTGAGCGTTGTTATTATGATTGTTATTTCACTTTCTGTATTTGTTAACTTGTGAACCACAAGTTTTCTTTAAAAAATTAAGAATTTGTGGCATTAAAGTCGTAGTACAATGTGTGCACTCATCGTATCGTAGTCGTGCATAAGTGACGCGAGAATTATCCAGTACGTCAATTATGCACGACTACGTAAAAAAATAAGAGAATAAACTGGTTTCTATACCGCATATTGTTCGCCATTGGTTCTTCGCCATCCGTCAAAAATTTTCGGTGTGCCATAAAATCGCCTCCTTGTTACGCGACGTCACAAATCTGTGAAATCTCGTGACATTAAAACGACGTGTGCACACTGAACAGCGCATTAATATGCTGAAAAATACGTAAACTTTTTTGGAATAGTCGGACAGTGTCTCATTCTGAACGTAATTCAAGAAGGCTGCCCGCAGAGCACATTCACAGCGGCTACTTATAGCAGCTGGCGAGATGCATTAATATGAGTGTAATAAATATTTTCAATTGTAGTGTAACGATGTCGAGCTGTTTGTGCGCGCATGCATACCTGTGAACTCATCGTTGCTGAGAGAGAGGGAGAGAGAGAGAGAGAAATAAGCAGCGCTGCGAGTGTGTGCTTCTTTGCCGTCCGAATTGTACTTTGCGCTGTACGCGTCAACTCGAGACGAATCAAGACCAACTAGCCCAGCTGTCAATTTAGTCTCTTTAGACCAGAAAAGTGTTAACCTTGACCATCTCCTTGGTCCGATATATCATGTTTCGGGGCAAGCCTGAAAGCTGAGCTTCCCAGTGTGCTCAAGTCCACTGCGTTATTCGTCGCTTTGTTCCAAGCCGCCGCGATCGCTGCAAGCTATGATAAGGCGAAGCATGTTAACCCTAGGCTAAAGCGGAAACCTCTTTTACCTCTCCTGGCTCTGCTCAACTGATACACTCCGCACTTCTGCACACTCACCGACTCACAGCAGATTGGTTATAGAGCAGCGGTGATATTATTCCTATTCGATGAAAGAAAATGAATATCCTGACACAGGAAGAGGTTTGATCGGTTCATAAAACATTTACTGGGTCCTACCCGTATTTGCGTCGTCGATGATTTAAACTTCAGCCATGCAGAGCAGAATAAAAACGCCCTTTCCTGTCTCCCTCCTTCTTTCATGCTGGTTGCGCAGCAAGTCGAGTTTGCAAAAAACATGACAGAGTGTTGTAACGTTATAGAGCCCCTGCTCAGAGGTAGCCTCCTCTGCAATGCTGGAGGGCAAGACGCGAAAGAGACGCATAAGCGGCCTGCACCGCAGAGAGCCTATACAGTGCGTGGTCGTGAGACAAGGGAGACAGCCTTCACAGCAGAAGCGTACTAGGACAAATTTCATTGTATAACTACGTGATTGTTGTTTTGAAGGAAAACTTCGCCTCAGTTGTTGGTTTCCCAGTATACAGCTTGCCCCCCCCCCCCCCCCCGCACCTGACAGGATGGGGAATCCCTACAGGGCAGTCGCATATTTATCGGGATGAGAACTGCCGCGCAAGACTGGTTACAACTTGATCTTGGAAAAACAAATGTAATTGATTACCTGTAATCAATCATAAGACAATGTAACTGAATTACCCAGAACGCTACAGCTTCGAAAAAGTAATGGATTATATTGCAAAATTACAAGAACGTGTAATTGATTACAAATAAACGATTACTTATAACGCGGTACGTACAACTTTACTAAATAGGTTGTGGCTTCTTGCGGTGCCATCGAATTTCGAAAACTACACTCCACGCGCGGTGCCTTTACGTTGCCGTGTACTTTAGTCTTCGCATTTGGTGGTGTTAGGTTAAAGGACGTGCAGGACATGCGCAAAATTTTTTGGGCTAAGCTTTTTGCAGCGGTGGGCAACAGCATGAATCACGTATGTTGGCGAATGATTCGATGATAAACTAGTGGCAGCGTGAGACCCTTCAAGATATATAAGTATGCCAGCAAGCCCTCTCCTCGGCGTGTGATCAGGCACTTCTGATTTTTTATGTGCAGCGAAAGGGTGGGTTATCGCATCGTACTCTAAATCGTTTCTAAATACACATCTACACACTTCTGTGAATAGTTCGCTCTTTAAGCGAAAGATAAATTTTTAGCAGCGAAGTAGGCCCGCCGTGGCCGTTGAACCTCCCTTCTCTTAAGCATCGCTTTGGGTTTCAGTGGCCGGTGATTTAAGAGGAAATGTTTAGGCCTTGAGCGGTTTGGTTCTAGCGCACCAGTAATTCAAAGTTAAAAGAAATAAGCTCTGTGCACAACTGGTTCTAATAATTGTCTTCACTTTCACCACCTTTATCGTAGATTGTGAAATGACCAGCATCATTCTAGCGCACTTGGGCGCTTTGGGGAAGCTAGTAGCAGACGCTCTCTCCACCCGGCGCCGGCGCAAAAAGACAATGAGCGCTCGCGGCGTTCGGCGCGCGTTGCGCAAAAAACAGTTTCAAAACGTACATAGTCGCTTGCGTCCTATTTCTCAGGAGCTTCGCTCATCGGTTGTATTCGTACACGGAACAACTGCTGATTTTTGTTGGGTGAGTTGGTGAACGTTCATAATTGCTTCTAAGGCGCGAGAGTACACAATCACAAGAGAGGAGGCGCTCTGTCCCGTGTCCTTTCTTGTGATTGTGTTCTCTCGCGCCTTAAAAGCAGCTTTAAAGGGCCCCTCACCAGGTTTGACAATTTTGAGCTGACGAGCGCAATGCATGCACTGGGCGTTCACGATTACGTCTGCCAAAATTTGCAACGCTACGCGCCACGTGAATGGGTCAAATTTCAAGCTGAACGCCGCTTGCCCTTCTTCTCGCGGCCGCGCGCCCAGAGAATGAGGCGATGACGTACATGAGAGAATGGCCCTACCGTAGATGGTAGTGTTGTGACGTCGCTCCTCTACGTAGACGACTGTGCTCTGACGTCGCTAACAGTAGCACGTGACACTGCGATAATTATTTGACACGACGTGTAGTTGATGTAATTTGTTGCTTGAATGGATCAATAAAACTTGAGAGCAATAATAAAACACACAAACGGAATGTGTGCGTTTTCTGTTTTAATTTTTGCTGCGAATCGCAGCGAGATTCGAGACTAATCTACCTCCGTTTCGCACGCGTTCGTGTTCTCGCGCTTTGCGCATCGTGCAGACACCACCATTTACAACGAAACTAATTTTCCACCGCGTTCCAGCGCTCATTAGGCTCATTTATCCTCCCGCGTCTAACTAGATGTTCATGCGGCACACCGCTAGTCTCGCGTCCGTAAAAATATTGCAGCTTTAGACCTTATTAGAGTTACTATATATGCTACCTAAAGGTAGCATATACAGTAACTCTAGACCTTATGCAAAATTGCTGCCATCTAGCGGCCGCCGTGCGCATTTCCGCCATGTTCAAGGCTAAGCGCGCTCCGCATGTGCACACACGGCGTTCGTATCAAAGTGTGGCGGCTGATAGGCGCGGCAATGCCACCATATTTTCTTGTGCCGTGTTGCTCAGATCGAGAAAATTGCAATGCTGAAAAAAAGGTTTGCAGGAAATTGACTTTCATGTTACTAGATTTCCTCACGGCCGACGAGAATAAGCATATCGTTTCGTTCCTCCAGCTAGTGCTCATGACTAACGCCGTGTTTACGCGCTCGCCGTTCTTAATAGATGCGGTATGTGACAGCATCGGCACTCATCAGAGAACACTCTTTCGTGTCATGCCGGAACGAGACAGTCTTCGTGCCGTGTGCTTACAAGCACAGACAAACCCGCTTCGTGTACGAGCTTCAAAGCTGCATCGCGGCTACTCGTGCATGCCTGCGCTGCTGTTGACCTTACCTTGATTATTGCATTGCGATAACAATTACATGTTAGACAGTTAGCTCATGCGCGTCATTGATTCTCAGCGAACGGACCGATTGTGCTGCAGCGTGTTGTTTGTAGTTTGTTTTCGATTGTGGAGTTTAACAAGGTAGCGTTTGGTGGGATGCTTTGCGCGCGTATTGCTTCACTATGCGTATTTTTCTAGCATTTCATGTGGTATCACTGCCAGATTCAGACGGGTGGCCCGGATATCCTGACCGCCCCCCCCCTTACTTTTTTTTTTTAATTTATACCCCCAGAAGAGCACATCAGTTGCTCCCAAAAGCTGATCACCCTTCGGAAAAGTCCTGTATCCACCCCTGTGTGCTAGGAAATTTTAACAGGTGTTTCAAGTGCGTGGCACTTTTCTTATGAAACTAAAAAAAAATGCTATTCCGGGAAATGTGCTGCATTCGGCCGTGGGTGCGCTACCGCTGGTGGTCTCGTAGGCGACGCAAAACTGCCTTGCCGCTACGGGGTGACATTGTAAGGCACCAGTAGGCCCCGAAAGCGACGATGTGCGCGAGATTTTGGAGTATCGTGTTATATAGGAACACATGTCGGAAGGATATTCAATAAAACACCAGCTGATCGGCATCTACTGCTTGGAGACACAACACTTTTCATGTTCACTTTTCACGTGCGTGAGATGCGCAAACATCTTACATTTCAATCGTGCAGTAATTTCATACATAACATATACAACGGTGACTAAAGCTGCGAAATATTTTTATTTAAAAAATAAAAACGAGGACAACGCCTTTAATTTAAAATTAGACGCACAATACTTCAGCTCGACATACGGTGTCCATTACGAAATACGTTTTAAATTGGGTCTACAGCACTTTCTTTCCGTCATCGCTGTGCCTAGCCGTGTCGCACGTTAACGCTTCTTCCCATCCGTCCTGTACTACACGCATGATATTCAGATAGCTAACAATGCTTTATCCGCTACATTGAAAACAAACATACCAAATTTGTAACCTAGCGCAAAGTTTCATTCTTGGCGACTGCAGGCCTACATGTGACTCGCGGTGTCAGTCTTGTATTTCCTTCTCCCTATGAGGTACACGTAATAACCGTCAACGTAATAACTAGGAAATGCCGGTAACGTGTACAGGCCCCTAAAACACTCGTCTGACGTTTTTATGCCCCGATTGCCCACTATCAAAGCAGATACAAGCAAGAAGTTATAGCAGCGACAGCAATACGATTCGGCCACAAGCCTCCAACATGGCGCCGAATGGGTAGCTTCGTCAAACCTCCGACAGATGGCAGCAATTTTGCATAAGGAAATGGTGAGTGGTGGTGAGTGGTGCTGCTAGAGGACGGACGTGTTTTTCGTGGGCTCCGGAATGACAGCGTCAGATAAGTGCTTTTTTTTTTTTGCATGATTCGAGCTTGTTTCTTTAGTTAAGCCACTAGATTGCAGCTTAATAGAGCTTACAACTTTGTGCTGTTGGTACAAAGTGGTGTGACAGTCGCTTCGGGTGTATTTTTTTAATATTTGTTTTTTTGGCCACCACGTGGCTGAAAGGTGCACAGGTGCTTTGAAGTGTAACATACTTGCGGAGTTTTGTGATATCATTTGGCTTTAAGTGTATCTAATCTGCCGCGTGAATGCTCTATAGCCATGGTCAAAAAGACCGTAAAGTGTTCAGGATGCGGAATGGGGCGGAAAATAGAGGTTTGTGAGGATGAGACGACAGAGAGAGCTGACGACAAGTGTAAGCAATGCGAGTTAGAGGCGAAGATGGAAATAATGATGGCCGCCCAGAATGAGCTCAAGGTGAGAATCTCCGAGCTGGAGAAAGCGGTAGCGACAGAGCGGAAAAAAACGATGGCTATGGCGGAAAGGCTTAAGTCAGCCGAGGAGGGATTGGCAAAGGTAGCCATGCCAGCAAATGTAGCCACGGGGAACAGGGAAGCAGGCGACAGCGGGAAAAATGGGGCATCGACCCCCACAGTGATAGGCGCGAAGGGGGAAACAGGTTTGGAAAAGACAGGTGCAAGGGACACAGGACCCACCTTCCGCGAAGTAGTCATGGGAACGGGAGGGGACAAAACAACAGCAGTAGCACGCGCTAGTAACAGGTGCAGTGGCCAGGTGCGGGAGAGTCCACCAGAAAAGTCGGATCACGTGATAATCGCCGGGGACTCGAATTTAGCTACATGCGCAGAAGCAGTCAAGGAAAGGGTGAGAGGCGACAAACGAGTTTTAATAGGAAAGTTCCCGGGCCATAGGCTGGGATCAGTGATGAGACAAGCTAACGCAAAACTCGCAGCTAAGTCTAATGGACGTAACCTCGTGATAATCGCGGGAGGTCTAAACGACGTCTTGAGTAACGAATCAGCCGAACTAGCGACCACATTGGCGAAAGGGGTCGATGACATGCGCGCCATTTCCCCTCAGGTGCAGATAGTGGTATGCACAATACCGGAGGTACCGGTGCGTGACGGCAACCTGCAAAGAGCGGTTGTCGACGCAAACAAAGAGATATGGCAGATGAGTAGAGAGAAAGGCATCGAGGTAGTGGAAATAAACAGAGAGGTGCACAGGTGGGGTGGTTTTCGAAGAGACGGAATACACTTCGATAGGAGGCTTGGCCATGAGGTGGGTTGGCGTCTTGCAGGACGCGCAGTAGCTTTTTTGGGGGGCACGCGGGCCCTTCGGTGCCCATGGTAGCTTGTAATGAGGAAAACAACCAGGGGGACTCTTTGACAGGTAGTATAGCGAAAAAGCAGAGAAAAGGTAAAAGAAGGGAGAAGGCGCGTGTTGCAATTAGTTACATTAACATGCAGGGTGGCAGAAAAAAGGCAAAATGGTTAGAGATTGAGGGACAGTTAAACAAGGAACAGATAGGTGTTTATGCGGTTACAGAAACACACCTTAGAGACTTGGAAGAGCCACCACACATTGAAAATTATGTTTGGGAAGGATGTAACAGGATCACATCAGAAAGGAGAGGTGGGGGGGTTGGAATGCTAATTCATAGCAGAACAAAATGGGAGAGAGTGAAACAAACGTGTTCAGAGCACATGTGGGTTTCGGGCACAGTAGGTGGAAAGAAAACGTGGCTAGGTGTAGCTTACTTGTGGACAGGCAATAACTGCAGAGAAAAGAATCTGGAGATAGTGAAATGCATAAGCACCGATATTAAAGAATTTGGTCATGATGCCGAGATAATCCTTCTAGGGGACATGAACGCTCACATTCATGACCTTGACGGATATTCAGACACCAATGGCAAGTTATTGCTAGATCTCTGCGAGCAACATAGTCTTGAGATAGTTAACGTGGGGCCTAAGTGTGAGGGGCAGATCACGTGGGAAGTCAGAAACAGGCAATCGAGCATTGATTACTGTCTCATGACAGAAGGAATATATGACAAACTTAGAGAGATGAGAATAGACGAAGAAGGCATTAACAGCTTAGGTAGTGATCATAAACGCATAATATTACAAATGGGATATAAAACTGAAAATAAGAACATAGAATCAAAGTTTGGCAGCTCGTATCTAAATGACAAACAAATAACAAATATAGCCGCAAGAGTCGAGGAAAAAGTAGACGAACTACCAGGCAAAGACTGGAAGTATAGTGAGCTGCTACATGTAATCACGAAAGAAATGGAAATAGAGAAGAAAACTATTTGTTGGAAAGGAAAGAAAAAGCCAAAAAGTTGGTGGAACAAAGAAATCCGGGAAGCGATCGAGATGCGACGTCAGGCATCACGGGAGCACAGAAAGGCAAAAAAGGAGAAGCGGCCACAGGACGAAGTCAACCAAATATGGGAAATATATTTAGAGCAAAAATCCATTGTGCAGAAATTAGTCGAGGCAAAAATTAAAGGTGAAAGTGATCGCTGGATGACAGAGATTCGCGAAAAGAAGAAGGCCGCGCCTAGGATATTTTGGAGCCACCTAAAAGCGCTGGGTAGGAAGTCTGTCACAATGCAACAACATATGGTAGATGAAGGAGGAAATAAATTGGAAGGATATGAAGCGCTAGGTTACATCCGAAAGATAACAGCCGATTCGTTTAAAAAGGTCCCCCAGGGGATTCCCCCGGTGAGTAAAAGTACGCAAAGGAGTGCAACCGACGAAGATGTAGTACTAGAGAATTTCAATTGGAAGAAGGCCGAAGGAAAAATTCCTAAGCGCACTACTCCGGGCTTAGATGGGGTTCCCGTCAGCCTCATTAACGAACTCGGACATAACACTAAAGAAGCACTGCTGAAAGCCGTAGAAAAGTGCTTACAGGAGAGGGAAATACCAGACAGTTGGAGAAAAAGTAGAATGAACTTAATCTATAAAGGCAAGGGAGAAAAGGATAACATTCGCTCGTATAGACCGCTAACAATTACATCGGTGCTATACAGGTTGGCGATGCAGGCAGTAAAATTAAAAATAGAAGCGTGGGTAGAACAAAATGATATTTTGGGAGAACTTCAGAATGGATTTCGAATCGACAGGCGGTTAGACGATAATCTGTTTGTTCTTACCCAGTGTATAGAAATATCTAAAATAGAAAACAGGCCCTTATACGTAGCTTATCTAGATATCACCGGGGCGTATGACAACGTTAATCAGGAAATTTTGTGGGATATATTGAAGGAAGTGGGCATAGGTGACGACTGTGTACAGCTTTTGAGGGAAATATACCGAGGAAATACAGTTTGTATAGAATGGGAAGGAATAAGTAGCAAGGACAGCGTTGAAATTAGCAAGGGGCTGAGACAGGGATGCCCTTTGTCCCCGCTGTTATTCATGCTGTACATGGCGAGGATGGAAAAAGCGCTAGAAGGTAGCAACATTGGATTTAATTTGTCACACAAACAGGTCGGAGCGATGGTTGAGCAGAAGCTTCCAGGTCTATTTTATGCTGATGATATTGTCTTATTTGCGGACAGTCAAGATGATATACAGCGACTGGCAGATATATGCGGAAGGGAGTGTGAGGCTCTAGGACTAGGATTTAGTGCAACAAAATGTGGATTGATGGTATTCAATGATCACGGAGACCATACGGTATTAATACAGGGCCAAAAAATACCGAGGGTAAGCGAGTACAAGTACCTCGGAGTATGGGTAAATGAGGGGGATAGATATATGGAGGTACAAGAGAAAGCATCGGTAGCAAAGGGAAAGAGGAATGCTGCAATTATGAAGCACAGAGCTTTATGGGGATACAATAGGTACGAGGTGCTTCGAGGGCTGTGGAAGGGTGTGATGGTTCCGGGGCTTACATTTGGGAACTCAGTGGTGTGCATGAAGTCAGAGGTGCAATCAGGAATGGATGTAAATCAAAGGACGGTGGGCCGCCTCGCGTTGGGCGCTCACGGGAAGACGACAAATGAGGCGGTAAAGGGTGATATGGGATGGACAGGCTTTGAAGTGAGGGAAGCGCAGAGCAAAATGAGATTCGAAGAGAGGCTGAGGAAAATGAAGGAGAGTAGATGGGCAGAGAAGGTTTTCAGGTATTTGTATAGAAAAAGCGTTGACACGCAGTGGAGAAAAAGAACTAGGAGGCTCACCAGTAAATATACGGCTGGCAGTGCGGGCGATATGGCAACAAGGAGCATTAAGCGGAAGGTCAGAGAGGCGGAGAGGACTTATTGGATGACAGCGATGGAAAAGAAGCCGGCTCTGAGTAACTACCGAAAAGGAAAAAAACGAAATAAGGAGGGAAAGGTTTTACGATAATTCAAGGGGAAGCGCTTTACTGTTTGAAGCAAGGTCGGGCTGCCTTAGAACGCGTAGTTATAAAGCGAGATTTAGTAACGAAGAAGAACAATGTACATGCTGCGGGGGAACTAAGGAAACGATGGAACATGTACTGATTGAATGTGGCGATATTCACCCAGGTATACGTGTGGGCACGAGTCTACATGAAGCCTTGGGTTTTAGGGACAACAATGGAAAGCTGAACACGTCCGCGATAGAAATAAGTAAGAGACGGTTAGAGTATTGGTGGCAGAAAAGTAGAGATAAAGAACAAAAATAAATAATGGGGGAAAAATAAGGTCATTCTGCCTTAAGAGGCAGAGAGATGGACCGTGAATTTATATTTTTTGGTATAATAACATAGATTTAATCAATGTAGATAAGGTATTAGGCCAACATGAAACAAGGAAGCTTTTTTTTTCTTTCTTTTTTTTTTCTTCGAGCCTGGTGGCAGACATGTCACCGCCCCGTTTTAAAGGGGACGCTCATAGCATCCATCCATCCATCCATCCCGAAATAAATTGGAAGGATATGAAGCGCTAGGTTACATCCGAAAGATAACAGCCGATTCGTTTAAAAAGGTCCCCCAGGGGATTCCCCCGGTGAGTAAAAGTACGCAAAGGAGAGCAACCGACGAAGATGTAGTACTAGAGAATTTCAATTGGAAGAAGGCCGAAGGAAAAATTCCTAAGCGCACTACTCCGGGCTTAGATGGGGTTCCCGTCAGCCTCATTAACGAACTCGGACATAACACTAAAGAAGCACTGCTGAAAGCCGTAGAAAAGTGCTTACAGGAGAGGGAAATACCAGACAGTTGGAGAAAAAGTAGAATGAACTTAATCTATAAAGGCAAGGGAGAAAAGGATAACATTCGCTCGTATAGACCGCTAACAATTACATCGGTGCTATACAGGTTGGCGATGCAGGCAGTAAAATTAAAAATAGAAGCGTGGGTAGAACAAAATGATATTTTGGGAGAACTTCAGAATGGATTTCGAATCGACAGGCGGTTAGACGATAATCTGTTTGTTCTTACCCAGTGTATAGAAATATCTAAAATAGAAAACAGGCCCTTATACGTAGCTTATCTAGATATCACCGGGGCGTATGACAACGTTAATCAGGAAATTTTGTGGGATATATTGAAGGAAGTGGGCATAGGTGACGACTGTGTACAGCTTTTGAGGGAAATATACCGAGGAAATACAGTTTGTATAGAATGGGAAGGAATAAGTAGCAAGGACAGCGTTGAAATTAGCAAGGGGCTGAGACAGGGATGCCCTTTGTCCCCGCTGTTATTCATGCTGTACATGGCGAGGATGGAAAAAGCGCTAGAAGGTAGCAACATTGGATTTAATTTGTCACACAAACAGGTCGGAGCGATGGTTGAGCAGAAGCTTCCAGGTCTATTTTATGCTGATGATATTGTCTTATTTGCGGACAGTCAAGATGATATACAGCGACTGGCAGATATATGCGGAAGGGAGTGTGAGGCTCTAGGACTAGGATTTAGTGCAACAAAATGTGGATTGATGGTATTCAATGATCACGGAGACCATACGGTATTAATACAGGGCCAAAAAATACCGAGGGTAAGCGAGTACAAGTACCTCGGAGTATGGGTAAATGAGGGGGATAGATATATGGAGGTACAAGAGAAAGCATCGGTAGCAAAGGGAAAGAGGAATGCTGCAATTATGAAGCACAGAGCTTTATGGGGATACAATAGGTACGAGGTGCTTCGAGGGCTGTGGAAGGGTGTGATGGTTCCGGGGCTTACATTTGGGAACTCAGTGGTGTGCATGAAGTCAGAGGTGCAATCAGGAATGGATGTAAATCAAAGGACGGTGGGCCGCCTCGCCTTGGGCGCTCACGGGAAGACGACAAATGAGGCGGTGAAGGGTGATATGGGATGGACAGGCTTTGAAGTGAGGGAAGCGCAGAGCAAAATGAGATTCGAAGAGAGGCTGAGGAAAATGAAGGAGAGTAGATGGGCAGAGAAGGTTTTCAGGTATTTGTATAGAAAAAGCGTTGACACGCAGTGGAGAAAAAGAACTAGGAGGCTCACCAGTAAATATACGGCTGGCAGTGCGGGCGATATGGCAACAAGGAGCATTAAGCGGAAGGTCAGAGAGGCGGAGAGGACTTATTGGATGACAGCGATGGAAAAGAAGCCGGCTCTGAGTAACTACCGAAAAGGAAAAAACGAAATAAGGAGGGAAAGGTTTTATGATAATTCAAGGGGAAGCGCTTTACTGTTTGAAGCAAGGTCGGGCTGCCTTAGAACGCGTAGTTATAAAGCGAGATTTAGTAACGAGGAAGAACAATGTACATGCTGCGGGGGAACTAAGGAAACGATGGAACATATACTGATTGAATGTGGCGATATTCACCCAGGTATACGTGTGGGCACGAGTCTACATGAAGCCTTGGGTTTTAGGGACAACAATGGAAAGCTGAACACGTCCGCGATAGAAATAAGTAAGAGACGGTTAGAGTATTGGTGGCAGAAAAGTAGAGATAAAGAACAAAAATAAATAATGGGGGAAAAATAAGGTCATTCTGCCTTAAGAGGCAGAGAGATGGACCGTGAATTTATATTTTTGGTATAATAACATAGATTTAATCAATGTAGATAAGGTATTAGGCCAACATGAAACAAGGAAGCTTTTTTTTTTTTCTTTTTTTTTTTTTTTTTCTTCGAGCCTGGTGGCAGACATGTCACCGCCCCGTTTTAAAGGGGACGCTCATAGCATCCATCCATCCGAAGTCAGAAACAGGCAATCGAGCATTGATTACTGTCTCATGACAGAAGGAATATATGACAAACTTAGAGAGATGAGAATAGACGAAGAAGGCATTAACAGCTTGGGTAGTGATCATAAACGCATAATATTACAAATCGGATATAAAACTGAAAATAAGAACATAGAATCAAAGTTTGGCAGCTCGTATCTAAATGACAAACAAATAACAAATATAGCCGCAAGAGTCGAGGAAAAAGTAGACGAACTACCAGGCAAAGACTGGAAGTATAGTGAGCTGCTACATGTAATCACGAAAGAAATGGAAATAGAGAAGAAAACTATTTGTTGGAAAGGAAAGAAAAAGCCAAAAGTTGGTGGAACAAAGAAATCCGGGAAGCGATCGATATGCGACGTCAGGCATCACGGGAGCACAGACAGGCAAAAAAGGAGAAGCGGCCACAGGACGAAGTCAACCAAATATGGGAAATATATTTAGAGCAAAAATCCATTGTGCAGAAATTAGTCGAGGCAAAAATTAAAGGTGAAAGTGAACGCTGGATGACAGAGATTCGCGAAAAGAAGAAGGCCGCGCCTAGGATATTTTGGAGCCACCTAAAAGCGCTGGGTAGGAAGTCTGTCACAATGCAACAACATATGGTAGATGAAGGAGGAAATAAATTGGAAGGATATGAAGCGCTAGGTTACATCCGAAAGATAACAGCCGATTCGTTTAAAAAGGTCCCCCAGGGGATTCCCCCGGTGAGTAAAAGTACGCAAAGGAGTGCAACTGACGAAGATGTAGTACTAGAGAATTTCAATTGGAAGAAGGCCGAAGGAAAAATTCCTAAGCGCACTACTCCGGGCTTAGATGGGGTTCCCGTCAGCCTCATTAACGAACTCGGACATAACACTAAAGAAGCACTGCTGAAAGCCGTAGAAAAGTGCTTACAGGAGAGGGAAATACCAGACAGTTGGAGAAAAAGTAGAATGAACTTAATCTATAAAGGCAAGGGAGAAAAGGATAACATTCGCTCGTATAGACCGCTAACAATTACATCGGTGCTATACAGGTTGGCGATGCAGGCAGTAAAATTAAAAATAGAAGCGTGGGTAGAACAAAATGATATTTTGGGAGAACTTCAGAATGGATTTCGAATCGACAGGCGGTTAGACGATAATCTGTTTGTTCTTACCCAGTGTATAGAAATATCTAAAATAGAAAACAGGCCCTTATACGTAGCTTATCTAGATATCACCGGGGCGTATGACAACGTTAATCAGGAAATTTTGTGGGATATATTGAAGGAAGTGGGCATAGGTGACGACTGTGTACAGCTTTTGAGGGAAATATACCGAGGAAATACAGTTTGTATAGAATGGGAAGGAATAAGTAGCAAGGACAGCGTTGAAATTAGCAAGGGGCTGAGACAGGGATGCCCTTTGTCCCCGCTGTTATTCATGCTGTACATGGCGAGAATGGAAAAAGCGCTAGAAAGTAGCAACATTGGATTTAATTTGTCACACAAACAGGTCGGAGCGATGGTTGAGCAGAAGCTTCCAGGTCTATTTTATGCTGATGATATTGTCTTATTTGCGGACAGTCAAGATGATATACAGCGACTGGCAGATATATGCGGAAGGGAGTGTGAGGCTCTAGGACTAGGATTTAGTGCAACAAAATGTGGATTGATGGTATTCAATGATCACGGAGACCATACGGTATTAATACAGGGCCAAAAAATACCGAGGGTAAGCGAGTACAAGTACCTCGGAGTATGGGTAAATGAGGGGGATAGATATATGGAGGTACAAGAGAAAGCATCGGTAGCAAAGGGAAAGAGGAATGCTGCAATTATGAAGCACAGAGCTTTATGGGGATACAATAGGTACGAGGTGCTTCGAGGGCTGTGGAAGGGTGTGATGGTTCCGGGGCTTACATTTGGGAACTCAGTGGTGTGCATGAAGTCAGAGGTGCAATCAGGAATGGATGTAAATCAAAGGACGGTGGGCCGCCTCGCGTTGGGCGCTCACGGGAAGACGACAAATGAGGCGGTAAAGGGTGATATGGGATGGACAGGCTTTGAAGTGAGGGAAGCGCAGAGCAAAATGAGATTCGAAGAGAGGCTGAGGAAAATGAAGAAGAGTAGATGGGCAGAGAAGGTTTTCAGGTATTTCTATAGAAAAAGCGTTGACACGCAGTGGAGAAAAAGAACTAGGAGGCTCACCAGTAAATATACGGCTGGCAGTGCGGGCGATATGGCAACAAGGAGCATTAAGCGGAAGGTCAGAGAGGCGGAGAAGACTTATTGGATGACAGCGATGGAAAAGAAGCCGGCTCTGAGTAACTACCGAAAAGGAAAAAACGAAATAAGGAGGGAAAGGCTTTATGATAATTCAAGGGGAAGCGCTTTACTGTTTGAAGCAAGGTCGGGCTGCCTTAGAACGCGTAGTTATAAAGCGAGATTTAGTAACGAAGAAGAACAATGTACATGCTGCGGGGGAACTAAGGAAACGATGGAACATGTACTGATTGAATGTGGCGATATTCACCCAGGTATACGTGTGGGCACGAGTCTACATGAAGCCTTGGGTTTTAGGGACAACAATGGAAAGCTGAACACGTCCGCGATAGAAATAAGTAAGAGACGGTTAGAGTATTGGTGGCAGAAAAGTAGAGATAAAGAACAAAAATAAATAATGGGGGAAAAATAAGGTCATTCTGCCTTAAGAGGCAGAGAGATGGACCGTGAATTTATATTTTTTGGTATAATAACATAGATTTTATCAATGTAGATAAGGTATTAGGCCAACATGAAACAAGGAAGCTTTTTTTTTTTTTTTTTTTTTTTTCCTTCTTCGAGCCTGGTGGCAGACATGTCACCGCCCCGTTTTAAAGGGGACGCTCATAGCATCCATCCATCCATCCATCCGTCTGACACGCGTGACTGACACGCGCGGACTGCTAGAGAACGGACGTGTTTTTCGTGGGCTCCGGAATGACAGCGTCAGATAAGTTTTTTTTTTTTTTGCATGATTCGAGCTTGTTTTTTTTTTTTTTAGTTATATGAGTACATAAGCCACTAGATTGAAGGTTAATAGGGCTTACAACTTTGTACTGTTTCCTGTGTGACAGTTGCCTGGGTTTTTTTTTATTATTATTTGTTTGTTCGGACACCACGTGGCTGAAAGGTACACATGTGATTTGCAGTGTAGCATACTTGCGGAGTTTAGTGATATCATTTGGCTGTAAGTGTATTTAATCCGCCGTGTGAACGATCTAGCCATGGTCAAAAAGACCGTAAAGTGTTCAGGGTGCGGAATGGGATGGAAAATAGAGGTTGGTACGGATGAGAAGACAGAGGGAGCTGACGCCAAGTGTAAGCAATGCGAGTTAGAGGCGAAAATGGAAATAATGATGGCTACCCAGAATGAGCTCATGGTAAGAATCGCCGAGCTGGAAAATGCGTTGGCGACAGAGCGGGAAAAAACGATGGCTATGGGGGAAAGGCTTAAGTCAGCCGAGGAGGGGTTAGCAAAGGTAGTCATGGCGAACAAGGAAGCAAGCGACAGCGGGAACAGAGGGGCATCGACCCCTACAGTGGTAGACGCGAAGGGGGAAACAGGTTTGGAAAAGACAGGTGCAAGGGTCACAGGACCTAGCTTCCGCGAAGCAGTTTTGGGAAGGGGAGGGGACAATACAGCCGCAGTGGCACGCGCTAATAACCGAGGCAGTGACCAGGTGCGGGAGAGTCAAGCAGAAAAGTCGGAACACGTGATAATCGCCGGGGACTCGAATTTAGTTAGATGCGCAGAAGCAGTCAAAGAAAGGGTGAGAGGCGACAAACGAGTTTTAATAGGGAAGTTCCCGGGACATGGGATGGGATCAGTGATGAGACAAGCTGGCGCAAAACTCGCAACTAAGGCTAATGGACGTAACCTCGTGATAATCGCGGGAGGTCTAAACGACGTCTTGAATGAAGAATCAGCCGAACTAGCGACCACATTAGCGAAAGGGGTAGATGACATGCGCGCCATTTCCCCTCAGGTGCAGATAGTGGTATGCACAATACCGGAGGTACCGGTGCGTGACGTCAACCTGCAAAGAGCGGTTGTCGACGCAAACAAAGAGATATCGCATATGAGTCGAGAGAAAGGCATCGAGGTAGTGGAAATAAACAGAGAGGTGCACAGGTGGGGTGGTTTTCAAAGAGACGGAATACACTTCGATAGGAGGCTTGGTCATGAGGTGGGTTGGCGACTTGCGGGACGCGCAGTAGCTTTTTTGGGGGGCACGCGGGCCCTTCGGTGCCCAGGGTAGCTTGTAATGAGGAAAACAACCAGGGGGACTCTTTGACAGGCAGTATAGCGAAAAACCAGAGAAAAGGTAAAAGAAGGGAGAAGGCGCGTGTTGCAATTAGTTACATTAACATGCAGGGTGGCAGAAAAAAGGAAAAATGGTTAGAGATTGAGGGACAGTTAAACAAGGAACAGATAGGTGTTTATGCGGTTACAGAAACACACCTTAGAGACTTGGAAGAGCCACCACATATTGACAATTATATTTGGGAAGGATGTAACAGGATCACATCAGAAAGGAGAGGTGGGGGTGTTGGAATGCTAATTCATAGCAGAACAAAATGGGATAGAGTGAAGCAGACGTGTTCAGAGCACCTTTGGGTTTCGGGCACAGTAGGTGGAAAGAAAACGTGGCTAGGTGTAGCATACTTGTGGACGGGGAATAACTGCAGAGAAAAGAATCTGGAGATAGTGAAATGCATAAGCACCGATATTAAAGAATTTGGTCATGATGCCGAAATAATCCTTCTAGGGGACATGAACGCTCACATTCGTGACCTTGACGGATATTCAGACACCAATGGCAAGTTATTGGTAGATCTCTGCGAGCAACATAGTCTTGAGATAGTTAACGTGGGGCCGAAGTGTGAGGGGCAGATCACGTGGGAAGTCGGAAACAGGCAATCGAGCATTGATTATTGTCTCATGACAGAAGGAATATATGACAAACTTAGAGAGATGAGAATAGACGAGGAAGGCATTAACAGCTTGGGTAGTGATCATAAACGCATAATATTACAAATGGGATATAAAACTGAAAATAAGAACATAGAATCAAAATTTGGCAGCTTGTATCTAAATGACAAACAAATAACGAATGCAGCCGCAAGAGTCGAAGAAAAAGTAGACGAACTGCCAGGCAAAGACTGGAAGTATAGTGAGTTGCTACATATAATCACAAAAGAAATGGAAAAAGAGAAGAAAACTATTTGTTGGAAAGGAAAGAGAAAGCCAAAAAGTTGGTGGAACAAAGAAATCCGGGAGGCGATCGAGAAGCGACGTGAGGCATCATGGGAGCACAGACAGGCAAAAAAAAAGAGAAGCGGCCACAGGACGAAGTCAACCAAATATGGGAAATATATTTAGAGCAAAAATCCATCGTGCAGAAATTAGTCGAGGCAAAAATTAAAGGTGAAAGTGAACGCTGGATGACAGAGATTCGCGAAAAGAAGAAGGCCGCGCCTAGGATATTCTGGAGCCACCTAAAAGCGCTGGGTAGGAAGTCTGTCACAATGCAACAACATATGGTAGATGAAGGAGGAAATCAATTGGAAGGGCATGAAGCGCTAGGTTACATCCGAAAGATAACAGCCGATTCGTTTAAAAAGGTCACCCAGGGGATTCCCCCGGTAGGTAATAGTACGCAAAGGAGTGCAACTGACGAAGATGTAGTACTAGAGAATTTCAATTGGAAGAAGGCCGAAGGAAAAATTCCTAAGCGCACTACTCCGGGCTTAGATGGGGTTCCCGTCAGCCTCATTAACGAACTCGGACATAACACTAAAGAAGCACTGCTGAAAGCCGTAGAAAAGTGCTTACAGGAGCGGGAAATACCAGACAGTTGGCGAAAAAGTAGAATGAACTTAATCTATAAAGGCAGGGGAGAAAAGGATAACATTCGCTCGTATAGACCGCTAACCATTACATCGGTGCTATACAGGTTGGCGATGCAGGCAGTAAAATTTAAAATAGAAGCGTGGGTAGAACAAAATGATATTTTGGGAGAACTTCAGAATGGATTTCGAATCGACAGGCGGTTAGACGATAATCTGTTTGTTCTTACCCAGTGTATAGAAATATCGAAAATAGAAAACAGGCCCTTATACATAGCTTATCTAGATATCACCGGAGCGTATGACAACGTTAAGCAGGAAATTTTGTGGGATATATTGAAAGAAGTGGGCATAGGGGACGACTGTATACAGCTTTTGAGGGAAATGTACCGAGAAAATACAGTTTGTATAGAATGGGAAGGAATAAGTAGCAAGGACAGCGTTGAAATTAGCAAGGGGCTGAGACAGGGATGTCCTTTGTCCCCGCTGTTATTCATGCTGTACATGGTGAGGATAGAAAAAGCGCTAGAAGGTAGCAACATTGGATTTAATTTGTCACACAAACAGGTCGGCACGATGGTTGAGCAGAAGCTTCCAGGTCTATTTTATGCTGATGATATTGTCTTATTTGCGGACAGTCAAGATGATATACAGCGACTGGCAGATATATGCGGAAGGGAATGTGAGGCTCTAGGACTAGGATTTAGTGCAACAAAATGTGGATTGATGGTATTCAATGATCACGAAGACCATGCGGTCTTCATACAGGGCCAAATAATACCGAGGGTAAGCGAGTACAAGTACCTCGGAGTATGGGTAAATGAGGGGGATAGATATATGGAGGTACAAGAGAAAGCAGCGGTAGCAAAGGGAAAGAGGAATGCTGCAATTATGAAGCACAGAGCTTTATGGGGATACAATAGGTACGAGGTGCTTCGAGGGCTGTGGAAGGGTGTGATGGTCCCGGGGCTTACATTTGGGAACTCAGTGGTTTGCATGAAGTCAGAGGTACAATCAGGATTGGATGTAAATCAAAGGACGGTGGGCCGCCTCGCGTTGGGCGCTCACGGGAAGACGACAATTGAGGCTGTAAAGGGTGATATGGGATGGGCAGGCTTTGAAGTGAGCGAAGCTCAGAGCAAAATGAGATTCGAAGAGAGGCTGAGGAAAATGAAGAAGAGTAGATGGGCAGAGAAGGTTTTCAGGTATTTCTATAGAAAAAGCGTTGACACGCAGTGGAGAAAGAGAACTAGGAGGCTCACCAGTAAATATACGGCTAGCAGTGCGGGCGATATGGCAACAAGGAGCATTAAGCGGAAGGTCAGGGAGGCGGAGAGGACTTATTGGATGACAGCGATGGAAAAGAAGCCGGCTCTGAGTAACTACCGAAAAGGAAAAAACGAAATAAGGAGGGAAAGGCTTTATGATAATTCAAGGGGAAGCGCTTTACTGTTTGAAGCAAGGTCGGGCTGCCTTAGAACGCGAAGTTATAAAGCGAGATTCAGTAACGAAGACGAACACTGTACATGCTGCGGGGGAACTAAGGAAACGATGGAACATGTACTGATTGAATGTGGCGATATTCACCCAGGTATACCTGTGGGCACGAGTCTACAGGAAGCCTTGGGTTTTAGGGACAACAATGGAAAGCTGAACACGTCCGCGATAGAAATAAGTAAGAGACGGTTAGAGTATTGGCGGCAGAAGAGTAGAGATAAAGTACAAAAATAAATAATGGGGGGGGGGGGATAAGGTCATTCTGCCTTAATAGGCAGAGAGATAGACCGTGAATTTATAAATTTTTTTGGTATAATAAGATAGATTTAATCAATGTAGACAAGGTATTAGGCCAGCATGAAACAAGGAAGTTTTTCTTTTTTCTTCGAGCATGGTGGCAGACATGTCACCGCCCCGTTAAAAAGGGGACGCTCATAGCATCCATCCATCCATCCGTCTATAGGTTGAAAAGCCAAGTGATCGGCGAGGGTGCATTCGGCATAGCTTGCAGAGATTAAACTCAAAGAACGCCGCCACAACACCGCTCGCGTCTCAGGGGCTCGGGCTGGTTCGGGCACGTCATGCGCTCGTGACATTTTTGTGCGCATGACGTGTTCATGCGTATGTGTTATGTGATCCTCCTGCTCGCGTGCCGAAGAGGGCAGGGAAGGGATTTGGCTTGCGAAGGCTACGCGGGGCGATCGGCAAGGGTTTGCAGCTCACCTCCTCGCATCATGGTTTCGTGCCGCTACAAATTATTGTTTTTCTCAGCTTCTAACCGACCGATTAGAAATATTCTTGTGGCATAATGCTCTTAATTGGGCTCGCAACAACTTGCAATGTCTAACTAAAATTCGTTAGGTCACCTGGTGAGGGGCCCTTTAAGCGAAGTGTATATGAGTTGCAATTTCGGTGGTGGCAGCGGCATAATTCGCGAAAAGCCTGGCGCCATCGAATGTATAGGAATGCGGGTGTACACAAATGAGCCCTCGAAGGTGCGTCGGTCACATGCGTAGCTATATGCGCCGTTCTCGAAAAATTGATGCTCTCTCGATCGCTGGCTTGTCGGCGATCAGCCGTTCCTGCTATGCTTGCAGTTAACACAACCTCAATCAGGTTGGCTACGTGCAACTAAGCTCGAGGCGCTGCCGAACGGTAATAATAAAGTGCGAAATGTGGGGCATTTTTAACACGAAAGTGTTTTGTGCCGGGGTCCACCAAGACTTTCATGACGTATTTCCGTCACGGAAATACGTCAGCAAAATGAACGCCATCAGATGGCAACGAAAAAAACTAAACATAAATTACACCATTTCCCGCTAGGGGAACCATGAGGGGACCATGAGGGACCATGAGGGGACAATGAGGCGATGCGAAGCCGGAGCACTTGCACGATCGCGTTCCATTGGTGTTCGTTGGGCATGCTACCGACCTCGCGTTGTGGAACGCGAAGAGGAACGCTACGCGCGTCTTGGCTTCCCTCTAGCCTGGCCGTTAATTCTCACAGGGCGAACGGGGAACGCGGTCGACAGGCGCGCGAGAGGGGGGCAGCGTAGGAGTGGAGAAAGAGGGGGAGGGGACGTGCATGCGCTAGCGCTCATCGCGGCGTTGAGGAGAGAATTTCGGCATGTGTAGCCCACGTTTCAAAGGAAGAGAGTGGAGAGTGGGAGGGGAGAGGGGAAGTGGAGGTTGGGAGGGGAGAGGTAAAGTGGTGAGGGGAGGATGGGAGAGGAGGATGGGAGATGGAAATTGGAAAGGGGGAAGGGAGAGGGTGAGCGGAGAGGGGAAGTGGCGAGGAGGAGTGGTGAGGGGGAGTGGAGAGGAGGTGTGTGAAGAGGGTATGCTCGTGCGTAGTAAGGGTGGTCACGCCGCACACCACCACCACCACCGGTTTGAACTCCGCTATGAGATGCTTCGCATCTAAAAGTTCCGTTGACGGGTCCGCGACGAGGCTGGCGGGCGTTTAGCCCACTGAGCTACCGCCAAACACATTACGGAGGCTACATGAACGCGCCTTTTATCTATCACACTTTCCTTTCACACTGCTTTGGATTGGTGGACGGATGCTATGAGCGTCCCCTTATAACAGGCGGTGACAAGTGTGCCACCACATTCGAAAAATAAAAAAAATGTGCCGTTGCTACGACCGTGCGGCGCGTTTGTAAATTTCTTCAACGTTTTAACACACCGCGAGGTGGCGGATTTAGCCCAAGCCTCACTCATAGCATCCATCCATATAGAAAAATACTCTCCGACGCTCGCCTGGCTGTCGCACCCAAGGAGGGCACCGCATAGCACCGCGTTCCCCGCTCGCCCTGAGAGAATT
Organism: Rhipicephalus sanguineus; assembly: GCF_013339695.2. Lineage (NCBI taxonomy): Eukaryota > Metazoa > Arthropoda > Arachnida > Ixodida > Ixodidae > Rhipicephalus > Rhipicephalus sanguineus. The sequence continues at coordinate 241,841 of NW_023615888.1, read as the reverse complement.
AACGGCCAGGCTAGAGGAAAGACACGACGCGCGTTGCGTTTCTCTTCGCGTTTCACGACGCTTTGAAGGAGTGCATATCGAGTATCAGTGTTTACTATATGCTTGTTGATGCCATCGTTGTGCGGGATTCACCATATGCGGTGTCCACGTATGCGTGAAGAACTTCAGCTACCGCAAAGGTTAAATCATGATCATGGGCGTTAACGGAGATGTGCCACTAGGCGTCAACGTGAGTGCGTCCGCATCAAGCGGTGCTATATATGCCAAACAACAGTAGACATTGTTCAAACTCTCATATACCAGTGTACTATGCACATAACAATAATAATATCTGGGGTTTAACGTCCCAGCACTATAACTACTTCTGTGACGACACGTTTTACTTTCGTGTTATACCGATTCCTATGGCGGAAGGATCAGCTATCTTTTTTGAATATTTTAGTACCTCTTGCGGGTCGAGGGGCAAGAGCACTCAATGTGGGACAGTCAACCAAAGCACCGTGCTGGCTTCTGTCCTCTGGAAGGAGCTTACAAATCTTCATCGTCAATTAACAGGTGGTTACCACACTTGAAAGCAGCTCTTTGGTGCATTGCTGCGTGGGAGCGGGCGGTGTTTCTTTCAAGGTTAATTTTTCTTGCACAATCTGTATGTGCACTAATTCAAATCGGCTGCGACAATTTAAGGGCTATCTTGTGAGGCATTCGACGGAAAATCATATCGCTGCGGTACATCCTAATGTTGACCGCACAGGCTTTACAACAAATTCTTTTGAGAGTGGAACGGGTGCAGTAACTTGCAATATACTCTACTGCAGGCAAGCTTGTTTCCTTTGATTTACGTCCTCTTCGGTCACCTTGACAACGACCTGAGACATATCTAACTGGTGCAAGAATAAAAAGGACAAGACAACGGAAACAGGCAGGCGCAGCGCTGAAATTCAACTAAATATTTACTTACCGGTATTACAAGTCATATGACGCGTAGAAACTGCGCAAAAGAGCGCACATTCACTCTGATAACACCCGCTATATTCAACTCGTAATCTTTTGAACTGTTCAACCTACGATTCTCACACGAAACTACAGCATTATATGCGCAGATTCCTTTAAACTATGCGCATTCTTTGTTGTACCAGCCAGCGACGGAGCACTTACACACCTATCACCTTACTTTCTTATGCAATACGCTTCAAATATTTCCCTATATGACTGGCCTCTGCAACCACCTGAAAACACGAGTACAGTGTACACTGCGCAGTGCACTCGCACCATCGTCAGGGGTCAGCCATATGGCCACCAGCCGCTAGAGAACTGACGGCTGCCCGGTGTTGCTTTAAACAGTCGCTCAAGCAATGACCCGCCTGACCAATGCCACGTATGATGCGCGACAAAGGACTCAAATAAACCACTGCACGAAAGCATTCAACAAAATTCGTGACAAATTTCATTTTGTTTGTCTTTTTTTTACCAGCGGAGCTGTTTAAGCCAAGCATTGATCCGTGACGAGTGAACAGAAATGATATTCATCATGAACCGGCACGCGCTCTCTTCATCCCTTCTTTTTCGCCGTCCTCTTCGTCATCGCTCCCAGAAACACGTGCGCGATTGGTTCTGCGTGGCCTGCAATAACGCTGTTCAGTGAGAGAGAGAGAAGGGTAGAGGAAAGACGGGAGGTTAACCAGGAAGATACTCGGTTGGCTACCCTGTACTGGGGAAGGGTAAAGGGGTTGCGAAAGAATGAAAGAGAAGAAGAATCTGTAACGACACTGCAAAGTCACTGTCTAAAAGAGAGCGAAAGAAAAGAAAGAAAGAGAGAAATTCTTGGCGAAAAAGTTTCTTGACGAGGCGGGATCCGAACCCACGTTCCCGCAATCCGAAGGCAAGCATCGTAATCACTCGGCTATCCAGGCACGCTAGCAGAGCACAACACAGCCTTATATAGTATAGCATACCAAGAAGGTGGGAAAGTGAAGTGAGGATGAGGAGAAATGTGAGGTGAAGAGGAGGGAAAGGAGGAGGGAGAGAGTAATGCATAGCATAGAAAGAGAGAAATAGAGAAAAGAAAGGGAAGAAAACAAAAACAGAAATACAGACAGAAAGAGAGAGTAATATATCAATATAGCTCTTTTCACAGTCATTGCAAAATGCCTCATTGCCCAGTGACTGGAAGGCGGGGAAGGTGGGTTCCTGTGCCTAAACCAGGTGGACTCATCTAATCCTTCTAATTACAGGCCCATCACTTTGACTAGTATTCCATGTAAGCTTCTCGAACACATAATCTATTCTAACCTAATTATATTTCTCGAAGAAAATAACTTCTTCCATAACAGTCAGCATGGGTTTAGGAAACACTACTCATGCGAAACCCAACTACTTCTCTTCACCAGCGACTTATTTTCAGCATCTGACACTGGCTCCATTATCGATTGCATTTTCCTTCATTTTCAAAAAGCTTTTGACACCGTTTCTCACCGTTACTCTACTAAAACTAAGCATGCTAAACATTGACTCAAACATATTACGTGGATTGAATGATTCTTATCTAACAGAACCCAACATGTAAAGCTAACGATCATAACTCACGCAATTGTTCCGTAACATCTGGTATGCCACGAGGATCTGTCCTTGGCCCCTTACTCTTTCTAATCTATATTAATGACCTTCCATCCAGCATTACATCAACAATCAGGCTATTTGCCGACGATTGTGCCGTCTACCGCATAATAACTAACCCTCATGATTCATCACTACTTCAATCTGATCTTGACAACATTACATCTTGGTGCTCACTCTGGTCAATGAAACTGAATATTAACAAATGTAAAGTACTGAGGATCTCTCGAGGAAGTACTGACTGCACTAGCCCTGTTTATTCATTACTATTTTCGTTGTCATCTGTCAATACTTACAAATATCTAGGTGTTCACATAGATAACAATTTAACATGGAATAGTCATATCAGTTATCGATTAACAATGCTAACCGCACTCTCGGCTTCTGCGCCGTAACTTTTCATTAGCACACGTTTCATTAAAACTTCTTTATAAAACACTAGTCAGATCTAAACTCGAGTACGCCTCATCAATCTGGGATCCTCATTCTCGTTTTACTTGTTATGCACTAGAAGCCATCCAAACTCGCTCAGCTCGTTTCATTGTCGATAATTACTCCCGGACTGCTAGTATCTCATCCAATTAAACTTCTCTAGACCTTCCTACCCTTTCTAACAGGAGGAAGCAGGCCCGCCTATGTCTCTTTCACAAGTTTTTTTTTCATGAATCCTGAATAAAACGCACATTGTTCTCGCCAACCTTCTTAAGTTTCATCTCGCATCAACCATAACTTTAAAGTCCATGTGCCATTCTGCCATACCAACATGTACTTCTACTCCTACGTGCCGAAGACTTCATCCGAATGGAACCACCTCCTGCCTCCATCGCCAGCAACCCTGGTCATGCATCATTCAAGACTGCCATCTATAACTTGTAACCACTCCTCTCTGTAACACCGCAATGGCATTGAGAGTATTTAAATAAATAAATAAATAAATATAGACGGAAGAGATAGAAAGAAGAGGAAGCGAGAAACGGAGAGAGAGAGGAATGGAAGAAAGAGAAAAAAAAGATAGAAGGAGCGAGAAATGGAAAGAAAGAGAAGAAAAAAAGGAAATAACAGAGACAAAAAGGACCATAGAGAACTTCAGAAGAGTGGCTTATTGGGGGAGTTGGTTCAGCATCTTAGTAGACTTAAGCGCAAAAAACAGGGACACAGAAAGGTCCACACGACCACAGCGCAAACTATCAACTCAGTTTTATTGAAAAACACACTATAGATATACTCGTGCACAGATTCACGCGGTGAAAATCTAAACAGGAACAAACAAGGTTTGATTAGTGGCTGGCGCTCAAGAAGTATAATTCGGTGGCATGCAACCATCTTTAAATTTGACCACGTGGACTCTTTGCACGAGTATATCTATATGTGTGTTTAGACCGATCTCACCCCGAGTTGCACTACGCCACCGCTGCTCAGTGCATGCCGGTACTTGTAGTACACAGTACGTCAGCTGCCTACAGCTGGTGCATTGGTGAGCTGCATTAACGAGCTTTAGCGGCCTTATTTGGATGAATTGCGATGGTTCAGTTGACGTGCTGTGTGCTGGGTTGCTACAACAGAGCCTGAAGCAAATTACTCTAATTTTACGTGTTCTCAAAGGATTTCAAAGCTCCGAAGGAATGTGTGCGACAGTCGATGAAGTCGGACAGAGAGGCAACTACCGCGCACTTTCTTGTTCAACGGTTTGTGAACTCCCTGTGCTGATGCATCGTAGTTTAGCAGTGCCCTATTGCGTCATAACAACCTTGCTGCGCGAACGATGACCGATCAGCGACAGCAAAAGTTCATATAACTCGAGCTCGATCCCCTTGCGGGGCGATCGCCGCCAGCGGCGGACAGATTGGATACAACGTCCTTCCGGGCTCACAGAGATCGCTGTAATATATAGGGAGACCTAAACGACCTCTCACCAAATGCGATGACGACTGTCAGCGCCTACATTGAACGAGACCAAGATTCTAACTGCATGCTGTACACAGCTCGCGCCGTGGAGCGCACGGCGAAAACTCGGCCGTGCCGCATCGCAGCCAAACTCCGCCGCCGGGATTTCCCTATTCCTTGAATATGCGATATATTGTGAACGCATCGTAAAGCGGGCAACAGCGGTAGCAAAGCTGAACTTCTTATGAGCATGGGCTATTAACCGTACACTGCTGTTCGACGTGGTAGGCCTAGCGATGATACCGGCGCCGGCGCAACCAGCTGAGGCCGCCGCCGGCAAGCCAGGGCCTACTGCTTATCCGCCGCATTTCGCCACAATCTCTTACTGACTCGTCACTCTTGTACAGCAGGAAATATATGCCATTCACGAGATTTTTGTGATGTTAACCTTTGGCAAACGGCATGAGCGCCAGTCACCGTTCAACGGACGCGCCTCTAACCTGCTTCACGGCGACCGTTTTATCTGCATTCACGTTTAACTTATTCCTGTGCTCGAAGTCCTGCGTTGACAACACAGCCTACATGGAAAGTGTCGCCTCGACGAAAAAAAGCGCAATAAGCTTCATTTTTTTCGTCTCTTCGGCTTTTTTTTTTTTCTCCTGTTTGTCGTATAGCGGAGAGCTCTACGCAGTTTGGGCAAGTTATTTTCCAGATACTGTAGCTTGTGTCGCTTGCGTACTTGCGTTCACTGAAGCATATTTGCTCTCATGACGACGGGAACGTGATTTCTTTTTTTTATTACTAATATTTATTCAGCAAAACGACGCAAGCTCATCAACCCGACGAGACAACCTCGTCACATGTACGCACTATCACACTGTTCTTTTTTTCTTTTAGCGCTAGGATGCAGCTTAACCTGAATTAAAATAACATACATTGGAGGTGCGGACACAGTTTTCCACCCCGCGTTCAATCGTTTTGCGTGTCGAGGATTGGTGCAAAACGCCAATATAGCTGACACACGCAGCAAGCAGCCGCACCAGCAGCGCTCCGAGAACTACAACTAAGATGGCGGCAGTGCCACTGTCGGAAACTCGCGCATGCGCGATGGTCTGGTGGGATCGTCTCAGTTGATAGTCTGCGAGTGTTCGTGTGGACCTTTCTGTGTCCCTGTTCTTTTGCGTTGAAGTCTACTAAGACACAGAGAAACAGAGGAGGAGAGAAAAAGAAAGAAGAGAAAAAATAAAGAGAAACAAACAAGGCTGCCCAGCTCCGCACTTCCTTCAGCTTGGCACCACTAGTGCGAAGATGACTTAACCTTTTTTGCCAGGCTCTAGCACCCTTTGCGGTATTCGCCATGCGGTACAGTCTGGAAAGCTTTTGCGGCCCGTGAAAACTACTGAAACGCACTTCAGCGCTACCTTCGTGAGACGGTGCGACACTTTGTGCACACTAAGGCACCGGTACAGGCGCACGGGACTCACCTGTTCGCTGAGGCGAAACTTCAAGGCCAGCGACTGGGCTCAGTGAGGAACGCAGTTCACGGACCGGAACATTAAACCTATATCGACATGGTAGCGTACATTTTACAAATGTAAGATAAATAGACCTTGTGTACAATGCTGGCAATAGGTTTCGGATCAAGTACACAGGCGCTTTTAGTGCCGAAAGGTGATTTGATAACACCGCGATAGAATGGTAAAAAATCTCTGGCAAAAAAAGAGAAGAAATCAACGCGCGCATGGCACCACGCGCTTGTAATATGCACGTGCTGTTTTGTCGCGAAGAGCCGTGCAACCGTACTGCGCTGCGTCAAACAAACGACGACCGGAGCATTGGAAACAGGATATGCACTCCGCTCTGGACAAAGGGCTTACTTTTCTTTCCTGCTGAAACACTGCGCAGGTGACCGCGGATGTTTATCAACTGCCCAGAAGAGCCGTTTGTAGTACACCACGAAGTGGAAGGCAGAGTGTACTTGCACCTCAACAGCTCGAGGTCACGTGATCTGAGCAGAAATATCATGTATGGCGTCACGGCGCCGCCGACATAATTTGAATGTCATGACAAATAGTAAAAAAAAAAACCAAGGTGCCTTATGCATTAGCCTAAGACGACTCGAAGCGAAAGCCATCTTCTTTGCTTCTCAGTCGATCTGTGATCCTCCGCCGCTCCACTCCGTAAGCTTTCTGCATCTAACCTGGTTTTGCACTGCCTCCAGGATCGGTGGCAATGCAAGATTTCTGCAACTCACCTGGTTTTGCACTGCCTCCCGTGATCGGCCCACCTTTGACCAAGCAACGCTGTCATGTGATGACGTCATCAGTGACGGTACGTTATGTGACGTCACTATGATGTCACGTATTTTGTGATCTGTGACGTCACATGGTGACGTCAGCGATGTTTTTCGAATCACTCGTGTTGACGCCGCCGACGCAGGACGCCGATGCCACCTGCGGTCAATTTTCGCTTTGATGATCATCTAAGGCTTTCGCCTTAATAAGCATTGCATAAGTATCCACTATTTTTCCGGTGTCAGTGGTTGGCGCGTGTCACTGGCGGGCCAGTAACGTGCGCCTTGCTGCTTCGCGGTTCTCACTGTATTGCCAGCATGATTACTGCCAGAGCCAGAATCGCAGGTGTAAGTTCCGCTCTACCATGACGTCACACCGTCGTTTCCAACGTGTCACGTGACACCGAGTATTTAAAAAGCATATGGACTCTCACGAAGTCGAAGCTGTTTTGACTAAGGAGCTCGTTGCCAATGACAATTGGTGTACTTGCAATACAGGCATGTCTGTATAAATAACGTGTGGAATTTTATAGCGACGTATCCTACGGTACAGGACGTGTCAGTTGATTCGATGTGGTAAACATAGTCACCTTCAGCTTACCTGCGATCCACAGCCGCCCTCGTATAAATATGACGAATATGTATTGTTGACTTGGATTGAAGGTAGTGTGTGCAGCAGTACTTTGTTGGGGCAAACATGAAGACCGAGTAAGGTATCTGCAAGCTTCCAAGCTAAAGACATGCGGCGAACCGAAACATAAGACCGACAATGGATAAAGCATCCTGGCGAAATAGTCAAGTGCTCCACTTCACAGTGCGATGTCTTCGTTTCTTTGTTCTTTTCAAGCGAAAGCTTAAACAGCTCTTATAGGTAGTTAGTGTCTAGTCCAAAACATATGGTCCAAGAAAAAAAAAACAGCAATCCACGGGGTGAATGATGATGAGTGGGGCGAAGCTACGGAGGGAATCATCTGTAAACCGTGAAACTCTTCCGTGAAATGCGTCCAGTACATAATATAAAGAGTGTGAAACTCGTGTATATATTAAACATCAAACTTTTATTGTACTATTGGTTTACGTGGTCCCTTCATTATCACTTGTGATCGGTGAAATGCAAGGAAGAAGTCCGCTCCCGAGCGAAAGAGCGCCAAGAGCGACCGCATTCCCCGCTCGCCCTGTGCGAATTAAAGGCAAGGCTAGAGGGAAGACAGGACGCGCGTTCCACGACGCGAGGTCGGTAGCATGCCCAACGAAAGCCAACGGAACGCGATCGGGCAAGTGCTCCGGCTTCGGCATCGCCTCGACTGGCTTCCATTTTAGCGTCCCAAAACCAAATATATTGCTTAAGGTGTGCCTTCGTTTTTTCGTAGAATAATTTCTTTATCATGTACATTAAGACGAAAAGCTGAAGCTCACTAGAGGTATCGCCCGCAAAGTATGTCTTTTAGTGTGATTTAACTCTCGTACGCAGGGTCCTCGCGCCGTTGCCCGGCTCCCCTCGCCCGTTGACGATCGGGCGAGGTGGCTACATACACAACGACTACTGCACTTTAAGAAAAACATCTGGCGTTCTTTCGTCTGCTTTTACAAAACATCTGGCGTCTTTCGTTGGTTTATTTCATCAATCAACGGCGTTTTGAACAAAATTTTTATTGTTAATCACGCACAGGAGAAATCTCACCAGGCACTACCTTGGAGGTAAACAATGGCTGCTAATGGGAATGAGAGACAGAAGAAGTCGGCTTTTCGCTAACACTTACACTTCTACTTCTACTAACGTTTCCTACTGGAACATGCCAAGGCTGCTAATGGGGAATGGGAGACAGAAGAATTCGGCTTTTAGTTAACGCGCACGCTGCGAATTTTTATTGTTCAACAACGCGCAGGAGAAATCTCCACCCAGCACCACCTGGAGGTCAAAGCGTAGACTTGTTACGGACTACTACGACGATGACGACTACGAGGGACGACGGGTGCCGCCTTAAGGAGCTTCGCCCCAAAAATGCCCCCACCTCCCCGAAGAAATCGTGAGGAAATGCGAATGCATTTCTTGCGCCGAGAGTACACGGCGTAGTAATTTTAATGGCGTAAAGCTGGACACATCGACGCGCTCAAGTGTCTCCCTTTTGGGCGCCTCTTTCAACGAACGCTTCCTACGTGCGTTCGTAATCACCTCAGGGACGTTGCCACCGCCTTCAATGCAGCACAAACGCGTTTAGAACGCGCTGTTTTCAGGCTGTGCCAAGGCAGCACAAACGCTACAAACGCGTTTCAAACGCACTGCATTGAGGCGTTGGCGCAGGGAGGACGGCGAGAGAAGCGAGAGAGCGAACGGCGAGAGAAGGAGCGCGCGCGCCCGCAGTTGTTGCTTAGGAGAGGGAGTGAGAGCGGAGAGGCGCGCGGACAACGCCGGATGCCTCACATAGCCCGACTAAGAAATGCATTCGCATTTAAAAAAGTTAACGCGCCAGCTGACTTCTCTTGGTCCACAGTCACGTGCGACACACACCCGCATACCATGGGCTTTGGTATGCGGTTATGCGTCATGCGTGACTGTGGGAGAGGCTTTCATGACGTACGCGACAAGCATTGCATGTTATACATGCCATGACCTATCAGTCAGGTTCGTTTTACACTCAAACCCTCCTATGCCAATTTTGGTATATGCCAACTTAATGAGGCAACCATGAGAGCACCGAGACGTAGGCGGCTAGATAGATAGATAGATAGATAGATAGATAGATAGATAGATAGATAGATAGATAGATAGATAGATAGATAGATAGATAGATAGATACCATACTTTATGTATGTTCCTGCGTATGTTTGTATGTGTGCGTATATAAACACATGCAAATTGAAAAATTCCTTGGTGGCGGGGGGTTCGACCATCCCCTGGCTACGCCAGTGCTCCGGCTACTCCTTGGCTCATGACTAGGTGAATAGGTGGAATAGCATAAAATACCACCATTCAAGAACGGGCCAGATACCCTCCCGCACTCTCGAAAAAAAATTCGTGACTGTACACCACTCATGACTCGAGGCGGAAAACGAATATTGATTTTTTTTTTCGTTGGAGTACTCATTCTGTGCAATATACGCACAGAAGGGAAAGACGGCTTCCTTCAGGTCAGAAAGGTCCAACCTTTCTTCGCAACAGCGATAACCTTGATTGATTGCGTGCGAAACGTAGCAAAGGTCGTACGATCTCTGGCCGTCATAATAGCAGCGATCAATTTCCCTCCTATCCGCAGCTGGACGAGCTCGAAGCTTCGACGATGCGTCGTTCACCAACACGCCACCCGGGCCTCCTCTCCTTGTTATGGCTGTCGGAGAAAGGGCAGAATCGAAGTCCGCGTCCTACGCGTATTTGTACTGCCTCGTCTGCCGTCTGTGCGCTGTACCATTACGATGGAAGTTCGATCGTTGTTCCCCTAAACTGCAGCTGTCACGACATGTCAAGGGCTTACAGCGCGGAAACGACGAGGAGGAAGGAGAGTAACTATCCCAACGGACTCTCCTTCGTCCTCGTCGTTTCCGCGCTGTTAGCCCTGACTGCACAACAAATTTCCCAAGGAATCGCTCTCGAGCACGTGGCGCGCGGACATCTCGCTAGCGGCCCTGCCCGCACATGACTTCCTTCGTCCCATATTTTCTTTATTTTTTAATAAGTGCGTTCACGAGCTACTCAGACATGACTCGTCTAAACAATTTTTTTTCGAGAAGCACTCCCTGCGGTCACCATGTGTTGGCACGTAACCGTGAAACAACTCTACATTCCAGAATCGGCGTCTACGTTTTAGTCATTTATAAATTTGGAGATCATTATCCGTATGTTGTTGGAGTCATGGCGCCAAATTCCTTTCAGAAATGACCCATATAGATATCGGAAAGGCCTTTGAAATGGCAACGTTAGCTGACGTTTTGTACATACTACCCCACCCTCCCCCCTTCCTACCTTCTGCGCTGTTCCGGCCATTGCGATACTAAATTTCGTGACTGCGGCCCGCTATAGCTGTGGTGAGGTTGAGACCCGGGCCCCCTCTATGCTGTCACGACATGTGCCGAGCTGGCTCATCAGGCACAATGGTAGCGCGCGGAGCAACGCTTCAGTGTCACGACGACCTTTATCGATATTATCGCGGTTGCTGCTGTTCTAGTGTTTCAGGAGGAAATGCCGAAAACGGATGCAAGAAAGTCGTCACGTCTCCCACTAATGCGCCGGTATAGCATAGCGTTGGTACACTTAACATTATTTATTGGCGTCATTAGCCGACAGAGTGTGTTTTTGGTGTTAGCGCATTATGTCAGGACGGTAAGGAAGAAGCTCCAAAACTGTGCTGGTGGGCATGAGTGAAAACAAATCGCCTATCCTAATTCGCACCCATTAGGTAATCATATTGGTATGGTACTTTCTTGGATAGTCGATACATATACATATATATATATATATATATATATATATATATATATATATTATATATATATATAATATATATATAATTTGGTCATAGCTGCATGCTACTGCAACAATCGCTGCGTTGTGGAGTACTGCTTTGAAGCAGTACACCTCACGAGTACAGTACAATAGCTACTTTGAAGCAAAAACAAAAAAAAATTAGCCACTGTGGTGATCAAGTGGTTATGGTGTTCGATCCCACTCACGGCGGTCGCATTTTCGACGCGGGCGAAAATGCTGGAGGCGCCCGTGTATCCTGCGATTTGTCTGCAGCCCTCCACTGCGGCTTGTCGCATAGCCTGAGTCACGTAGCCCATAAACCAACCAACAATAATAATATCTGAAGTTTTGCGAGTCAAAACCACGTTATGACAAACTGGCTAGTAGCATATAGTGCAGGAGCGCAAAAGGACAAAGAAGGAGTACGAGACGAACACAAGCGCTAACTTTGTCCTTGTGTATTCCTTAGAGCCATCCACATTTTTTGAATGTGAGTGGTCTCGACTACATCGCCCTCAAATAACTTTCGTGCAAAAGCTCTTGGAGCCATTACAAGTAACATTTGGTGATATAATCGACCCAAACGCACTCAAGCACACCAGTAATAGAATATGATGACATATTTCTAAAAAATGCTAAGTTATTGCCCATTAGATATTTAAACGGGTTGTCGGAAGACTACCTTAAAAACGTACAGATAAATTCAGTAATAGCCACGGATGCTTCTGTTACTGATGAGAAGGCAGGTGTGGGAATTTATTCAGCAGCATTAAATTGGTCATTTTCCCTTCGCATGCCAGACTTCACACCAATATTCCAGGCAGAATTAATCGCAATTATTCTTGCCTTGCGGAAACTCCCAGCCATATCTCTTCAACAGTTATATTAACGGATTCCTTGTCTGTGTGCGCGGCATTAACAGTGCCACACTCGTCGAGCTGCCTAACAGAACTTTACTCGTTATGCCCAATCACGTACGGCACGTCCGTCTGGTTTGGGTACTAGGACACACTGGATTGATATTAAGTGAAGCGGTGGACACTCTGGCGGCGGCATCCCTTAAAGGACCTGTCCTAAATGTTCTGAGGCCGTCCTCTAATAACACGATCGCACGATTCCGAAATTTGGTCTGCAAGAGGAGCGCACTAAGTCTTCTGTCCTAAACAATACAAATTTTCAGCACCTTAGGTTTCCGTGGAATAGCAGATGGTGTAGTACAAGGCAGTTGGAAGTAACATTAACTAAAATGCGATGCAGAATACCGTCACTAAACTTTATTTGCACAGGCCTGGTTTCGTCCCTTCCCCTCAATATAATTATTGTAATCAAGCACAACAATAGAGCACTACTTCACAGAATGCCGCGGATACGAAAACATAAGGCAAATATTTCTAAAACCACCTTTTCAAAAACTTGGCCTTGAGCTTTCCACATCGGCATTACTCTCCCTGGGAGCGTCGGCACTGGGGCAATGTAACAGGGGCATACATGATGCCATATTCAGTTATATAAAAGAAACAAAGAGACTACCATGTTAAAATTATAAGTTGATATATAATTTCATTCCCTAAATAAATTTCTGTATTTATTTATTTATTTATTTAATTCTATTATTTAACATTTGTTTAACTAAAATTTCGTATATTAAAAAAAACACCGCTAACGTTCTTGCTTTGCTATAAATTATTTTTTTCTCGCATGTTCCTTTTTTTACCTTTTTCACAAATTCTACTACCGCACGCTTCGTGGCCGATTCCCCGTAGTGTGTTAAGCTATGCTATAGGAACCAACCAACCAACCGACCAACCTTGTGTGCTCCCGCGCTATGCTACTAGCCAGTTTACGATGAACCAACAAACCCATATCGGTACCCTTGTCACGTTATGACCATGAGGCACACCATAGTGGATGGCTGCGGAAATTTCGACCAGCTGGGGTTCTTTAACGCAAACCTTAATGCAAGTACACGGGTCCCTAGCATTTCACCTCCGTCGAAATGCGACTGCCGCTGCCGGGATCGAACTGGCGACCTTCGCGTTCAGCATCCGAGCACCTTAACCACTGTACCACCGCGGCAAAGATAAGTGAGGATGAGGAGGAGGAAAGGGGAAGGGATAAGGTATAGCATAGCATAGCCATGTGTAGTATGGCATAGTAAGGGTGCGGGAAAGGGAAGTTAGGGGGAGGAAGAGGGAAGAGGAAAAAGCATACAATAGTCGTATATGGCTTCACGCAGGCAAAACCAAATATACATAGCCAAATACATAGCCGCCCCCTTGCTACACATAGCCATGCGTAGCAAGGGGGCGAGAAAGAGCACTTAGGGTTAGGAGTGATGTGAGGGTGAGGGGAATGGGAGAAGGTAAAGCGTAGCATACCCACCATAGTATAGCATAGCCATGTGTATTATAGTTTAGCAATGGGGTGGAAAAGGGACGCGAGAGTGAGGAGGAGAGATGTAAGGGTGAGGAAGGAAAGAAGGAGGGGATAGGTTGCCACTGCATCACAAGTAAAGGTTTCCTTTCCCGCCTTGCGCGCCAGTAGGATGCACGTTTGAAAGGCCAGCGCTTGCTTGCCCGTGAACACGAGCGTCGCTGAAGGACAGGCGAATCACTGCTTCGCATTTCCTACAGCTTTCTCGTTGAGTGCAACTGCGTACATTTTTTTTCTGTATGTCGCCCAATGTCCACCGTTAGTTCGGCTTGCAGTTCTTCTCCATCCCTAGCGACGCCTTCTGGGTCGCCTCCCCTTCCACCTCTACCGGGCAAAGGAGAAACCTTAGCCTCTAACGAGCGTCCGCAGCATCACTTGATCATATCTGTTCATCCAAGCCTATGCAATCAGTACACTCTTGTAATTAATAAGTAAATGCTTACTTCAATGTATACGGGAGACAAAACAATAAATCTTACTTTGTTTAATACATGGGGGTCACCAGAAATACTTCGATTGCCTTTCGGGCGATTGGACTGAGTTGTCAATCTGAATATGCTTTGCTAACTTTCATTCATTTTACAAATTGTGACATATATGTAAACAAGTGTTTTGCATATTGTCATCAAACTTATATATTTAACTGAAACGTAATATTAATTTGCACTGGGCTACAATTTCTTATCGTTTGTAATTACTGAAAGACAAAAAAAGCGAACGTGTAGACTGTGGTAAGCTGATTTACGGTGGTAATTAAGGCCCTTTAATTTCTTTGTTGTGATGTGTTTTGACATTAGGAACTGCAAAAGTCTGAGTACTTCACCCACCAGAAATTAAAATGTACATGGTCATTTGACTCTCTTATGTGCACTTAGTGTTAATAATAATAATATTTGGGGTTTTACTTAGAAGGGTGGCGGCTTGGGCTAATTGGTAGCTCATGACAAATGTTATAGCGCGAACTCGTCCTGAGTTGGCGCTATAACATTTGTCTTGGGGTTTAACGTCCCAAAACCACGATATGATTATGAGAGCGCCGTAGTGGAGGGCTCCGGAAATTGCGATTACCTGGGGTTCTTTAACGTGCACCTAAATCTAAGTACACGGACCTCTAACATTTTCGCCTCCATCGAAAATGCAGCCTCCGCGGCAGGGATTTGATCCCGCGACCTTCGGGTCAGCAGTCGAGCGCCATAACCATTAAACCACCATGACGGGGCACACTTACTGAGGCCCGAACACACGTACGCGTTGTAGCGCGTCAACGCGTACGTGTTCGGGCCTTTAAATGACATTAGGAATTGCATGTCTAGTCTCCGTCTAATTACACATTAGGAGTGCTCTAAGTCGACATTAGACATTCAAGTTTCATTGTCATAAGGAATGCTTCAAAAGAGCTAACAAGTGCAACATTGTAATCATTCTAAATATATCCATTGATTGAGTTGTACACTTATTTTTGCTTTGTCATCGGAAGCCTTTGAACTGCTTCGCGCACTTCGTGAAGTGGTTTGTGTTTTCTAGTTGTGCTCAGCAAGATTTGTACGTACGCTGTCTGATTTGCTTGCACTTGTTTTCGAATAGTCGAGACGGCCGGTGTACTGTAGCTACAATGTTCCATTTAGGAGAACAGTGAACTGGGCTGTTTATTTATTTATTATTTATTATTTATTTATTTTTTATTTATTTATTTACGTACTACATAGCTGCATCGCCCCAGTGGGCATTACAGCAGGGGGTTACAATCAGAAAGAAACAAAGTGATCACGCACACAAAGCGCGGTAAAACACATCGTTGTCCAAAATGTCCACAATGTCTAGTGACAGAGCATTCCATTCTCTTACGGCTCGTGAAAAAAATACCTGAACACGTCACCTCTGAAAGGAAACTCGCGGACTTTCAGTGCACGTTCGCGTCTCGACGATTCGTAAGTGGGTAACTTGATATACCTTTCTCGCTCAATAGTGCCGGTTTTAAAATGGTAAACAGCATGAAAAAATTTCAGTCTGAGGTTTTTCCGCCGGTCTTGTAGTGCCTGCCATGATAATTTGCGTTACTTTCCGTCAGGCTTAATGTTCTACTATTGTCGAGTACAAACCTTGCCGCCTTATTCTGCACCTTTTCAAGCTGCTCCATGAGAACAGCTGTAAGCGGATCCCAACAAATACAACCGTAAGTAAAATACAGCTGCTCTTTCAATTTTTCCGGTAACTGACTGAAATTACGGCGAAGAAAACTCGGCGAACCTATTTCCTTATTCTTAATGTGCGAAATGTGCCTATTCCATCTTAAATCTGCTGTTATAAAAATACCTAAATATTTGTATTCTTCAACTTTCTTTAAGGTCGTAATATTGAGTGTATACAGGGTGTTTCAGCTAACTTGCGCCTAGTATTACAAAACAAACACACGCGCTACGTGTGCCGAATTGGCCCAGTATTGTTCTGAGCCGCATGCTGCACGTCAGGAAATTTTGCTAATCCGCTGAGCTGGGTAATTAACAACGATTGTTCAATTAACTTTGTAATTAGTAACTCTAGCCAGAAGCCATCAATGCAAAAGTTGTAGCACTTGTTCTCAATTGTTACAATATATCATCTATGCTAGGATAACTACCAACCCGCCATGTTGGGTAATTAACAAAGATTGCTTAATTAACCTTTATATTAGTAACCCTAGCGAAAGATCTCCAATAGAAGGTTGTAACGCTTGTTCAGCAGCGTCGGATGATTTAATCTATGCAGAGATAACTGCTCCGTGTTTTTTTTTTTCAGATTTTTTTAGAGTGCCCAAATTAAGAAATTATACTTGACACAAGTTAGCTGAAACACCCTGTATGTGCAATGCAGAAACGCGTTTCCTTGAAGAGGTGACTTGAACACATTTCTGAACATTTAACGACATTTCCCATTTATCACACCATGATCCTCTAATGTGTAAATCAGCCTGCAATAAAGTAAAGTAATGTCACTCTCTTTATGTCTAACTCTATAAATGATACAGTTATCCGCAAACATTCTAAACGTCTGACGTCATTTGCATCTGACGTCATTTACAATATCATTAATAAAAAGCAAAAAAAAGCGGACCCAGAACTGATCCTTGAGGGACACCTGAAGTTACTGGAGCATATATGCAGAAGAGAAACCGTTGAGCACAACAGACTACCGCCTTGCACGAAGATATTCGGCAACCCATGCGATAACACTATCATCCAATTTGTAGGCTCGAAGTTTTGAAATGAGAAGATAATGCGCAACTACGTCAAATGATTTTCTGAAATATAGGAATATACAGTCTATTATTTCCGTCTTATCTATCGCTGAAGCCAGACCGTGAAAATATTCAACTAGTTGGGTTGAGCATGAAAAACCTTGTCGCTGACAACCACGCTGACTGGAGCTTAGAAGGTTTTGTTTAACTAAATGTGACATGATAGAAGTATAAACTACGTGCTCCTTTAATTTCCATGTTACACTCGTCAAAGACACCGGCCTGTAGTTTTCAACGGCATTTCTTGATCCACTTTTGTGAATGGGTACACCACGTGCCAGCTTCCAATCATGCAGTAATGAAGCTTCAGATAAACATTTTTGAAATAAACGAGAAAAGTAAAAACACAATATCCCAGAACCATTTTTAAGAAACGCTGCCGGAAAATCATCCGGACCGCATGCGGTGGACGGCTTCATTTTCTGTATTAACTTACGCAACCCCGCCACACAAAATGCAACCTCGGGCATTGGATTAATGTCAATCTGGCAGGTCACATGAACGGTTCGAGAGTGTTTTGGCCTGTACACTGAGAAGGAAAAATTACTAAAAAGTTTCACTTTATCTTTGTCATCGTCAACTATGGTTTCAGATATCTTTAAGGGAGGAATGGAATTATTATCTTAACCGTTAGACCTACAAGTTTCCAGGATGAACCAGTTGGTACTGGTTCATTATGTTACATTTAGGATTGTATATTACATCAAATGGACATAGCATCCATAGTTAAAAACAGCGCAAGGTGGACAAGATGCCCACAGGACCAGCGCTGCCGTGTTTACATTGCGCTACGCTTGTCCGTATTATGGACGCATATCAACTGGCTCGCATTTGCACTCCTTTAAAGACCTATCACCCAGGGGGGTTGGGGGTGGGGGGGGCTAAGTGTACCTTATACTATTACTCAGTCGGACCTATCTCTTCATTATTAAAAAAGCATGGCTATGACCACGCAGGTTGTTGACGATTATGGCAGCCGAAGGACCGTCATGTTGAATACAGGGACTGCTTACTTCCCATCTTTACTCCTGGAAAGCCACGGACCAAAGCCAGGCCATTGTCAGAAACACGTCATCACTTCATTTTCATTTTTTTAATCCATTGTGAAGCATGGGCTGTTTTGGACTCGACCAAGGGGGGGGGGGAGGTTGCGAGAAAACTCTGCACCCCACCCCCCCCTTAATGGGGAACCCTGCGCACGCCTATATGAACACCCGTTACGTCATTGCGGTGTGAGCCTCTACATATTTATTTTGTCGAAAACGATGGCGGATGAACACATGTATTGGCCGCTGTAGACAAGTGTCATTCAGACTGTGTACGTGCGCCAGACAAGGTAATTAAGGTTTGTCTCAGGTGTCGCGCCAGTTCCCTGAAATGAGGCGAGAGAAGCAATCTGGTCTCGCATTGCTCTAAGTCAGCGCATGCGCTGTTGATTGCTTAACTTTGTCCTCGTCTTTGTGTGCGCTACACAAACTAAAAGGTGGAAATAGACATAGATTCACATATGCGTCAACTCGCGCGCCGCACGTTAAAAAAATGCGAGCAAATTAGCGCTTATGAAGACGGAAGAGAAATATAATTCGTTTGTTTGCTAAAGAAAATTTTGCTTCCCATCGCATTTCGGTCCGGCAGAATGTTTACTGAGGTACGGAATCTGTACAATATATGTTATGGGGCATTGAACAGACGGCTGTAATAACTTAATGACATAACTTTCTTTCTCGGTGCAAGAGATCTCCCACTTGGAACCTTATTAAAGCCTGGCAGCCGGCATGTTAGCACATCCTCGTCGGGATACCGGCGTTCCAGCAACTTAGCATACGCGAGCGAAAACATGCAAGCTGTTGCCCCCCGCTTCGAGGTCAGCGTGCCGACGAACGCGCCGCAATGAAGGGCAGCTGAAGAACCTCCGAGATTAGCGGCGTCAGCCGCATATCAGGAGGCTATGTGTACTTTGAACGAGTACAACCACGACTGTTGACATGAACCCACGCGGTGGATATCGAGTGTGCTATATCGAACACCAGCCTTCTTCTAGAGCGAAACTTTCTCGGCAAACCTTACAGAATTTTGAGGGCGGAGGCGGCGGCTGCTGTCTAGACGAATCACCAATGCGCACTTAAAAAATAATCAAGCGTTTGACAGCGAGATCAAACTTCGTTCTTACTGGCGTCGCTTACAAACCAGTTCATACCTACACCTAACGCTTTTACACTATAGATGCACCGGCACTGTACACAGACACCTGCACGTGGTGGGGAGCAAGGCCACGCTGGCCCATATGACGTGGCAATGCACGGACACATCACGCAAAATTAATTCATCCCTTCTAAGGGACACGAGTTCGCACGGCAGTGGAAGGCGCTGCTCGCAAGCGACGACCAGGAGAGCCGATTGGCCCTCCTAGACCAAGCTCAGCGAGCCTCAAAATCCAGTGGATCCCTGGACTGAGCACTCCACCCGGACATCCCGTGACACCCATTCAATAAGGTTATTCCTCCTCTTCAACACAACAGCCGCATGTTGTAACTGTAAAGTCCAACACACTATATAGATCTCTCTTTCCAGCAGGTTTTTATACGATACTATTGGCATGTGCGTCACTTCTCGTATTACGTGCGCACAAAAGCGCATGCGCACCAGATGAGCGCGCGAGCTTTGTGGTGTCCGAAGTTTCGGATGCTGCTGTCGGTGGCGTGCTTCAGCAACCGTGTCTCATGGTTCAGCTAAGCAGCGATGACGCCCTCTGCTCTGTCATACGCTCAGATAGGGAAAAAAAGGACATGCAATGATAATAGCTGGAAACCTAGTAATGGAAGCAGGCAAGGGAGCCAAGGGTTCCTGGTCACGGCAACTTCAGATTACAGACATCATGTGGCCTCTTTGACGCTGATCCGTATATAGGCATTGCTGTTCTTAGCGGACGTCCTTATGCCAGTAACTGTTCCGCAATGTCGTTTAGCCCTTCACATTCTTACACGAGGTGATTCGCATTTGGAAATATTTTTGTGCGCAATTATAACACTCCCACTCGCAGAAGTCATTGCGGGTGGTCGAGGTCTCATTTCATTACCATCGTCAATGCGGTGCTGATGTGCTGATGTGCAGTGTTATGTTATGGCAAGGTCAGAGGAGCATACGCTGTGACACACTGTGACCTTGATAATACTGAGATGAACAGGACAGAGGCTAAGACAAAGCAGCCACTTGACCTCCATCTCTTCACTATATATGTCCAGCAATGGACATTCAGGCGATATCATCCTGTAGACGCAAATGATGTTGCTGGTGACCGTCAGTCCTTCCGTCTACTTCTACACGCAATCGTACTAAGCCTTTCAATTAGCTTTCGCCGATCATTGCTGACTGTCTACACTTCTGAGTACGCACGAATTGTGTTTCCGAATTCCAGTGATCAGAGGCCTCACTGAAGACAATGGGGAGGGGTTGGGGGATTTAGAGGTGGAGGTGGGCTTAATGCAGTAAGAGTATGCCGCCAAGCCTTTAGAACTGAGAATTATTGCGTAAGGTTAATCAAATGTAAATTAAGGTGAATTAAAGGGATTTCAAGCAGTAAGTATAGGCAAGTGAATAAGATCTCGAATTGAAGGTGAATACAATTCGAATTAAGACCACGGCGACGAAGCCACAGCACGAAGAGTCAGTAGTGATGAGAACAAGTAACAGAATGCCATCGACTGAGGAACGTCAACGCAACTAAATGAGCGTTTCGTAGGAGTATAGGCTCTCGCCTGTGTTTTACTTTGCGTTAGCTGAAGGGACTGTAAATTTTTCCACGATGATTCTTAACCGGGAACCCTACTCCAGTCTCCAGTGGCGTAGGCAGAAATTTGTTTCGGGGGGGGGGGGGGGGGGGCAGGCAGGTAAGTGTGGTCGAGTGTCATTTATCCAATGGCAGACAAGAAAATTAAAATTTGGGGGGGGGGGGAGCAGGGGCCTGGTGTGCCCTCCCCCCTGGATTGGTTTCTGATTGGGACTGATTGGTTCTCCCGCCTTGATGTGTCGGCTCCTTTCCAGGTTTTCCTCGTCACACTCGTACTTTCCATAGCTGTGGAACTTCTGCCTGCACTTTACACCGAGTGTCAAGGGATGAATGGGAAGCAACCGCCTGACCGCTTATTCTTCGTTAACAGTTTTCGGCTGCGTGTACCCTTATCCCCTTCTGCAGTAATTAGATAGCAGTACGTGCAAACAAAGTGATCATGCGGTTTCCGCGTATCTATGTTTTCGTGCAGTTGTTTACGTTATCGCTCGAAGTGGCAGTTTTGACAGGATTGCCAAGGCACAGCGAGCTGCTTTGCGTGCCGTGTGCGAGCCACCGCCGCCGTGTAAACCCCGACTTGGCGTTCTGCGCCAAGAGCCATCCACTATCGCTAGCTATCAGGACAACCTTGCGTCGACTCGGCCGCGTGTGTGTATGTAGTATGCAAGCGCTCCTTATCGTCTTGCCGCTGTTGCGAACCGCGTCAAGTGAAAGAGCCTGCGAGTGTTGGTGACATTCGCAGACTAACTTTTGTGCGTCAGTGCTGGAACGTTTACGACTCGGCAGCCTTGTTTTGTTGTTTTTTTTTATTGTCCCTTTTCTTACCCGCACGGCCTTCGCGAGCCAGTGAAACGGCGTAACGTTTCGAGCTCCGTAGTACGCTGTACGTGAAAACAGGGGCCTTATGGCGGACACTCAGATAAGGCCATGGCCGCTCTTTCTGTGGACAGTAAGAGCGAGGACCCATTCTACGAGTCCACATTTCGCCGCTGCCAGGATACTGCACTTGAGAGAACGGTCGTGTGCTTTCGCAAACTCTTCAGCTAAGAAATTAGCAAACATTGCGACAGGGGGTATCTGCATGTTCATGCGCGACATGCTGTAATTGGAGAGAGACATGTAGACGATAAACAGACAACTCGAGCGTGAACTTCCTACGGATTTTATTTTCAAACACGCTTATGTAAGGCGTCGTCATCATTATCACCTGCCTGCTTGATGCCCACTACGGGCCAACCCCGACCGTCCTTTTATCTTCAATTGTCCCCGCATTCCGTCAGCTGACACCGGCCTGGAAACTTTCTTATTTCATCGCACCTGCCCTCTGCAGCGTTTTCCGTCCCTTCGCACCCCACCTGTAACATAAACGCACCGCCGGTTACCTGTCATAAACATTACAGGACTTGTTAAGCTCCGTTTCTTGATGTTAATATCGGCAAAGATATCGGCTAAGGTAGTTTGCTCCCTCTAAACCGCACTTTCTTTTGTCCCTATATGTTACGTTCATAGTTTATTGTTGCATGTATCACGCAAACAGGTGCAACACGACACAGCGAGGCGTGCCCAGCTGGCGGTCGGTTGTCAAGTGGGCGCCTATTCCGAGGCGAAATAGTTTAGTGGTTATGGGCGGAGTATAGGAGTTGTCGACGTGGCCGGCGGGGACCCGTTGACCACCTTCCATGAGATTACTTCTCACTGCCCGTTTGGGCAGGAGATCAGTACCAGCTCCGCACAGGGATCTAACCAGAGGTTAAGAAATCGCCCTTCGCTCAATTCAAACGGAGACGTTCCCATCACCGGCCTACGTGGCCTTGTATACAGATATTTTCCCCAACTGCGGCCGATTGGCTACATGCATTCCAGCACCTTATGTGGTGGTGCGCCCGCTTACGCGACAAAAGGACACCACGTCACCGAGGCAGACTTTTGCCAATGCATCTCTAGCACTGCCTCGTTCGACCGATTCAGGGCCGTCCAGGGGGCCTGAGAAGCGGAGCCTGTGGCTCCCTGCACCGCCCTCGGTGGGCTCCTAGAAGCCCCAAGTTCGTCTGACTGATGGGTGGAGTTAACGTTTTGGGATTATTTTCTACCACCAGGCATATGGGGACAGGCATGCATATGGGGCGGTCACATATCGGGACAGACCTCTAACGGCTCCGGTAACGGCTAAAATGATGCGCTCGCAAAAGTGGGCCGACCCTAAGGATAATGTAATACTGAACTGCACTTATGTGGTGAGACACCGACCAAGATGACTCACCAAACTGCAAGTCCGAGAAAGCAGGCACAAAGGGGCTTGCTTTATTATAGACACTGTTCTCTTTATCACGTACCGGGCGATCAAAACAATTAAATGCCAACGGCAGAGCGCGTAGGTGCCGCACTGCTCGCACTTCTTTTTGTTGCGAAAGCATGTATATGTGCCGTGGTGAGGATATTTAGATACGGTGCGTCGTTTTACTGCGCAGTCGTGCAGAGGAGGCAGCAACAAGTTCACCTACGGAGTTTACCTTCACGCACCTGTATACAGTGTAGGTGCGTGAAGAGATACGCCTAACCAGCCACGGTGGTCTAGTTTTCTTCCTTTTTTTTTGCTTTATTGCCTGTTTCCAGACACGAATTACATCATCAAGCACATAGCGGAAATAACAACGAATAGCGTCAGTCCTACTGGACGGACAACAATTTTAAAATTGCTATTTCGATGGAGGCGGAATGCTGGATGCCCGTTTGCTTAGATTTAGGTACATGTTAAAGACACCAGAGGGTCAAAATTTCAGGAGTCCTCAACTACGACGTCTCTCATTATGATATCGTGGTTTTGGGACGCTAAACCCCAAATATTATTATTATCGTTACTCATAATCATATCGTTGTTTTGGGACGCAAGACCCCAACAGTTATTAAAGAATACGCCTATTCGATTGTTACGCTTAGAATGCTTCTTCTTATTTTCTTTTCTTTTTTTTTAAGGTAAAGTGAAGATTAGGTGAGGCTTGGAGAGGCATCGTTTAACTTCTGAGACCCGACCTGTGGTTCAGAACGAACAGTTCGCATTAAAAAAACGCGCAAGCGCCATGGGCTTCGTTTGCTTCTTTTTTTTTAAATTTCGATAGCTCGCCGTTAGGCATAGTAAAACACGGTGTCTGTCAGCGAACGAGTCTATCAGCGAGCGATCTTCTCAAAGCAACACTTAACACAGTAGCCGAGTATGCATCATCAAGAATCTTCACACTTCTTCAGTGACCGACACCGAAGAGCACTTGAATTTGCATTGGTGTTTATCTTTGTGTACATACAGGAATAATGAATGGAGAAACAGCTTACACGCTACATTTCGGCGGCCTTTGCAATCGGGCGATAACGCTGCCCGGGCTCACAGTGCAAACTCAGTTATCAAAATATGGTGGGCGCTCGCATTTATGCGGCGCATAGAAAAGTGCCCCTGAACGCCTTTGCAGTTTTAGTGTCCGCACAAGCGCGATACGGCGTGCCCCTGCTGCTCCGCCACTCACAGCTCTGACAGCTGCAAAGCTATCACTCTGAAGTGCCCTAACAGTTTCAGGCCGCAACGATGTCGCTTCCGCTAAATGACTCCGCATTCCAAGAAGAAACGGCCATGTTAGATGATTGGTGGTGACGGGCCAGTCGTCTGACCACGAAGCTGTCAAACATTGTTCGAAAACAACCCCGCCGATCTCTTATCGTCGACGTCGACAAATTATCAGCTGCGACAACGATCAGCTGCGACAATTGACAAACGTACGCGTTTGTACAGACCTCACATGTATTCCTCATGTCGTGCAGCCCCCATGCCAGAAACCAATATCTCAAGCTGGGGAATCGACTGCTAAAGAGCTCAGTGACGAACTGCGTATTCGACGTGCACTCCCGGGTTTAACCTCATTTCTCATGAATGTGGTAGCGAACCGGAAGCGCGTCTGGTAGCCCTTCCTGTGTTTTCTTTATCTGGTCTCTCTCTTTCTTTCCCTTGTCGTGAAAACAGCTATCAGGTTCTCGCATAACTCTGACAATCATTGTAGATGGCCATC
This sequence comes from Rhipicephalus sanguineus, assembly GCF_013339695.2. Lineage (NCBI taxonomy): Eukaryota > Metazoa > Arthropoda > Arachnida > Ixodida > Ixodidae > Rhipicephalus > Rhipicephalus sanguineus. Next base: position 217,046 of record NW_023615888.1, on the reverse strand, counting down.
TACAAAATCCCACATAGAAAGAACAAAATGTGCACCTGCATCCACATCCAGCAATCTAGGCCTTCATGTGCAAAATTCTTTCTGTGATAGCGCATATGCAAAGGAACGGGGGCAAAAAAGACGTGCGCATATTCAAAGCACACAAAAGAGAAGCGTAAAAAAACTTTGGAGCTGTATCTTTGTGACCGCGTTAACGTGTCTTACCGCGGATGTTGTCGCAACACTTCTCGGTCGGTTTATTATCTGCACTTAAAACATCCGCGAGGTACGATTGAGCGCGATAGCGCGTATGCCAAGTTAGATGCGCATACACTGTCCAAAGCTCGCGCCGGAGCGGTTCTTGTGGGAACCCCTTTAGTGTTAGTAATTATGAACCCCATTCACGAGGCTGGAGCTGTGCTTCTGAAATTTTGAATAGAGCTACACAAGTCGAAAAATCGTGTGTCCCTCCGTCCGTGACGTAATAATAAAATGTGTGTTGATCCCGGAGAAAGTGTTAAAGTGGCAAGAACATGGCAACAAAGGTTCTACGAAGAACTTTATTTAGGGACAGTACACATACCGCAACAAGCAACTATACATGTGCGAGAGCACATCTTAGTTCAATACCTCCCTTGAGTTTCGAAGAGCAGTGAACGGTGGATGAACGGATGGATGAAACTTTATTTAAGTAATCTATTTAAATATGGTGGAGCATCTAGACGCCCGGGAGACCTCCTAGCCGACATTTTTAGCGGGCCCGGCACACCTGCCACAGCCGGTCGTGCGAGCCGGTGGCACCAAAGGCGGCTTCCCCCGGTCAAAGGCTAATCGGTATACGGTTGGCAGGTTGACAGAGCTCGTGTATACTGCGCGATGTTAGCGAGCTTGGGCCTGGTACCTGATGTCGCTAGACGTGGCACTGGAACCGTCCAGTCTCGCAAAGGGAAATTTGCATTCGTAAGTGCTCGCCCGTGAAAGCCGACCTGATTAGACGTTCGCGCCGACCATAATCACTGCGTCCTTCCTTCGTTTGAACTTTAGCGTTGCTGCATGAACACGTGGCTGTCCAAAAAGACTCCAAATAAATGTTAAATTATACTTATATGTGTCTATAACCTATTATTCTTTAATCATCTGGTCCCGAGGGCCTTATATGTAGTACTTCTGTCTTTGCTACGACCTGCCGCGGTAGGTTAGAGGCTATATTGCGTTGCTAATCTCAAGGACTCGGGTTCGATTCCCGGTGACCGCACTTGGCATTACTCCCGCATCAGCTATGTCTAACGCGAGCTTTCAGTAACAGGATAATTGGTACCAGTGCCAGAACAAGGAACGACGGCCGTCTCGCCGCCACTGCGTTCAGATAACCAGCAGCAACCGGCCGTGGACGATAAGGCAGCAGTCTTGGCTCACAGCACGTGCAAAAGCAATTATTGCTGCCACTGCTGAAACTTCTCCCGCGACGCGCCGTGAAAATATGAGTGCGTAAATCTAGTAATGTAAATAAACGGAAAGAAATCCTAACCTTTTTTATTACGTGGTGGTAAGGAACACAGTACACAGGGATGCATGCGATAACTTATTTTGAGGAGTTTCTGTATGATGGTGATGTTTAACAAAAGGTAATATCTTTTTTTTAAATATGCCCACAATATATATATATATATAGATATATATAGTATATATATATATATATATAGTTATATATATATATCTATATATTATATATATATAATATATTGTGGGCCATTTATATGCACATCTTCCTCATCTGTACATTAAATCATCATCATTAAGTGGTGGGTTCAACCGTTCCTGTTGGCTGCCGGGTCTTGAGGCCAAATAAACGTCTGCCCAACCAAGACCTCATACGTGGTGGAGGTGCGGGGTATCGATCCCCGTACCTCTCGCACCACCAACGTAAATCTTTACCACCAACGTAAATCCGTCGCCATCCTCTGCCGAGGAATACGTTTCACGACTCGCCCAGTGTCGCCAGCGGGCTCGCCTGAACACAGAAGCCAGACAGCAGGACAGAGAGAGAGAGAACACAACTTTATTGTCGTCAGACTTTATGGAGGTAGGTGATCCGCCAGGCTGAACCTGGTGGCCACCTCCTCTGCTCTCTGTATGGCCTGTAGCTGAACTCCCAGGCTGGTGGAGGTCAAAACCTCCTCCCACCCTTCGGGCGAGGGAGTGGCCAGGAGATCGGGAGAGGGGGGGTATTCCCTGCAGTCCCAGAGAATGTGATGAAGTGTGGCTATTGACCCACAATACGAGCAATACGGGTCAATCGTGTCGGGGTATATACGTGCATAAATATATGGACACGGGAATGAATGCGTTTGCAGTCGGCGCCAGACAACCTCCTGGCGCTTAGTTAACTTGTGGTGCGGGGGTGGTTTTAACTGCCTCGATAGGCGGTAATATTGCGTAATGTCGTGATATGATGTCAAGGCTTCACCAGGGTCCCCCGGATCAGAGGCGGGTCCCACCACTCGGCTGACGAATTCTCGAGCATATTGGTGGGCCGCCTCGTTTCCCGGGTTCCCCGCGTGAGCCGGGACCCATATCAGCTCAATGGAGCATAGTGTTTCTTCCTCAGGATCAGTAAGCAGAATGGGGCGGAGTAAACGCAGTGTTGTGGGGGCCACAATGCCACGTGCAAAGTTGGAAATAGCGGCCTTTGAGTCGCTTAATATAATGGTGAATCCGGCTGCTACTGCTAAGGCTATGGCCGCTTCCTCGGCTTCTGTCGTGTTAAGTGCGCGGACGGAACCAGCCGTTTTTACTCGGGGTGAATCTGCATTGACGACAGGAAGAGTGATTACACTTATTGCGTATGCATTGGTCAAGTCTCGGTATTGGGCGGCGTCAACGTACGCCACTTCAGGGTTGGACGCGTACTTTTTGTGCAAGGATTTGGCCCTCGCTTTCCTTCTGCCGTCGTGGTGGTTGGCCAACATGTTCTTTGGCAGCGGTTTTATGAGGAATTTTCTTCTGATATTGGGGGGGATTATGGCAGGATCGTTACCCGTTGGAGAAACCTCGTGCCCAATTTTATCAAGGATCCATCGGCCCGTCCTGCTTCCTTGTAATCGGTGAATTTGCGCCGTACGATGCGCTTCGAGAAGTTCTTCTAAAGTGTTATGTAGCCCAAGATTGAGAAGGCGCTCGGTCGAGGTGTTTCGGGGAGCCCCAGTGCCACCTTATAAGCTTTACGTATAAGGCGGTTTAGTTGGGCTCGCTCAGACTGAAGGAGGTGCAAGTAAGGGAGGGCGTACGTGAAGCGCGACAAAACGAAGGCCTGAATTATCTGGAGTAATTCTTTCTCCTTCATGCCTCGATTGCGCGCGCTCACTCGAGATATGAGATGGGCTGTCTGGTTCACCGTTACGGTGAGGCGGTCCAATGTGATGTTGTTGTGGTGGTTTGTTTGTACAATGAGTCCGAGCACTCTCATGTGGCCCACCTGTGGTATTGGCGTGTCGTTCACATAAACGTTGATACTCGGGAGTGGAGTCTTAATTTTGCGTCGGTCTGGAGGTCGGAGTATTAGTAGCTCCGATTTGCTCTGCGAGCACTCTAAACCCGCATCCGTCACGTGCTGGACGACTGTGTCCGTAGCCCTTTGAAGGGTCTCTTCGATTTGACCATCGGATCCCACAGTCGTCCAGAGCGTGATATCATCTGCGTATAGGGTGTATCGCAGGCCGGGTATCTTGTCGAGCTTGGAGGGTAGTGACCTCATAGAGAGGTTGAATAGAAAAGGGGATAAAACGGCTCCTTGCGGAGTGCCGCGATCACCAAGAGTTATTAGCTTGGAACGGAGGTCGCCCACCGAGAGTTCTACTGTTCGGTCGGTTAAGAAAGCACGGATGTAGTTAAATATGCGTTCTCCGGGTTGTAGTTCGGATAGACTGCCTAGAATGGTAGTGTGCTTGACGTTGTCAAATGCTTTGTGAAGGTCCAGACCGAGCAAAGCCTTGGTACTAGTGCCACTCCCAGGACGTAGAAGATCGTGGTGCAACTGGATGAGTGCATCCTGAGTAGATAGATGGGCCCTGAAGCCCAGCATTGTTGGGGGAAGTAAGCTGTGCTCTTCCGCGAAATTTTGCAGGCGGCAGAGCACAACGTGCTCCATTAGTTTGCCCAGGCAGGAGGTAAGCGAGATGGGGCGAAGATTTTCCAGGTTGAGTTTCTTGCCCGGTTTTGGTATAAAGGCGACCCTTGCGTGTTTCCAGTCTCCTGGTAGGCCGGACCTCCATCATTCATATATTCGGTAATGGCCACCACCGACTTTGGATCGAGGTTGCGCAGCGTCTTGTTTGTGACCCCGTCAGGGCCGGGCGCCGATGTTGTGCGCAGTTTGTGTAATGCTACGCAAACTTCAGCTTCCGAAATGTCGGCGTCCAACTGTTCGTTCGGGGTTCCTGTGTAATGGGGCAACTGCGCTGTGCTGCTTTGTTTTTGGGAGGTGTTGAAGTAGCGTGTGATGAGCTCGTCCAGCAGCTCCTCGTCGGTGCCCGGGTATTGGTGGATAATGCGCGCAAGCTGTTTGCGTGCCGCCGACTTGGAGCTGCCGGGGTCAAGCATGTGCCGCAGCAGATGCCATGTTTTTTTGCAGCCCATCTGGCCATTGAGGCTGTTGCAAATTTGGCCCCACTGCTGGCGTTCTAGCGCAGCAGTGTGGGCTTCAAGTTCGCGTTCGAGCCTCGCAATGCGGCGGCGGAGCCTGTTATTGTGACGCTGGCGCCGCCATCTACGCATGAGGCTTTCATGCGCCTCCCACATATGTAGAAGGCGGGAGTCAGTTGATGGCTGTTCTTGAGTTACGCCTGTTTGATACGTTGTAGTGTCCACATCTCGACGTAACGAATGTATCCATTCGTTCAGGTCTGATATGGATTCGGGCGCCGTTTCTTTGCGCAGTTGGCGGAATTTATCCCAGTCAGTAATGTGAGCTGTGGCTCGCTTTTTTGCATTGCTAGCGGTCACCTCAATGGTTATCGCTAGAATGCAATGGTCACTTCCTACTGTGTGACCCGTGTTTTGCCATCGGGCACCCTGTGTGTTTCTGCATAGGGAGAGATCCGGCGTGGTGTCCCTACACACTGTTTCCGACTCGCGTTGGTTGCTGTGGGTCGTTGAGGATACTGAAACCTAGGTCGTGTATGATGTTCCATAATCGGAGACCCTTGGGATCCGATTTGGGATATCCCCATTCGGGATGTTTCGCGTTGAAATCGCCTAGTACCAGCAGCTTTGCGTCCTTGGCCAGAAGCGATGCCTTCCGAAAGATGTAAGGAAGATCCGCACCTCTGTCTCTCGGTGGACTGTATATATTTAGAATGAGGAGTGGCTTGTCTCCTCTTCGTTTTGGTACGATTTCCACCAGTGTGTGATGGATGCTCGTGCCTTCAATTTCATGTTGAATAGCTGTGAGGTTTTGATGTACTAAAATGGCAGTGTGGCACTGTGCGCTTACGGAGAGGTCTGTTTTCTGATTATATGGTACGTATCCGGGCAGGTTAGCGGGACTGTTAGTTTCTTGCAACACTATGATGTCCGGGGTACGTTCTCCATCTTGTGCGTGGTTCTGAATATGCTGGGTATGTTGCTGCAGGTGGCCCCTCTTTTTGCGGTAGCCCCTGCAGTTCCATTGCCAAACGGTGAGCGTTTGGCGTGCAGCCATGACTAAGTAGTTATTGGTGCGGTGGCCGGCGGTTGCCGGCTGTTTGATGGTGTGTGTGTATGGCCAACTGTACGCTGAAGTCGGCCAGTGCGGCTTCGGTCGAGCTCTTGAGCACGGCGAACGAATTGTTTTTTCTAGGATGATTTGGTGGATTGCATTAAAGCGTGTTTCTAGTTGGGCTGTTAAATCGGATCGTAGGGTGGAGATGGCTGCCGTAACTGCCGTCGTTACTGTTGCGGTTATGTCCACCTCTGCGTGGAGTGAAGCGGTGGGCGTAGCTGCCTTGCGTTTATTGGCATTTGGAGGTTGAGGTGCTGGCGCTGACGCCGTGTTGTTGGTTGTGAGTGAGTTAGGGTGTGTTTCTTGCGTTTGGGATGGTGTGGGTGTAGCTGTTTGTTTGTTGAAGTTGAGTGCTCTGTCAATTTTGGCTTCTAGAGACTTTATGTAGCTAGTCAACTTAGCTATCTGGGACTGCTGGGCCGAAATTTGTGCCTTAAGTGCAGAATTCTCCTTTGCCAACTCCCTCACCTGTGCATCGGATGATAGTAGCGACGCCGGGGGGCCCCGCTGCCAGGCCAGCGACTTTGGCGCTTCTCCGGGTCGTCTACTGGATGACCGGGACGTCGAAGGGGTGCGTCTGGCTGAGTGGGACGTCGGGCGCTGTGAGCGAGATCGAGATTTGCTGTGTCGGCGTTGGGCTGAGCGGGACCTCACGCGCCGGGTCTGGGATCGGGACCTGCGCTCTGGGCCTTTGTGCTGGCTGCTGCTGGTCCCGGGTGGTGGAAAAGATGGAGAATGGTCTCGAGGGGATGGTGAGCGGCTGCTTGAGGGGCCGCTGTGGGACGGGTTGCCTTGGGTGTTCGATGTAGGTTCTTGGGCTTCTTGCTTCCATTGCGGGGTGGGTGGCGCTTTCTTGACAAAGCGATACTTGCAGTTTGAGCTGCCGGTGTTGTGTGCACCACAGCAGACGATGCAGCGCGACGTGCACTTGGGTTTCTCGCCTTCTCCCGGTGGAGGGTGTTCCTCGCCGCAGCGGCGGCACCGCTGCTTGCGTGGCAGCGGGCAAACATCCGTGCGGTGACCGACCTTGCGGCAGTTGAAACATGCTTCCACCCTGTTGTAGAACGGATAGAGCCTGATGTCGGTGCCGTGGTAGAATATCCACTTGGGAAGAGTCTTGGTCGTGAGTGCGACCACAATGTGCCTAGTTTGGCCCATGCGTCTTCCACTCACAATAGGCATGTCGGGGTTGCTGGCTTGTAGGTCCGCCAGTATTTCGTTGTCCGAGAAGTCATCGTATGCATGGCACATAATGCCTCGTACGGCGTCATCCGGAGGGGGGCTGTAGACATGGAGCTCGATGGTATCAGTGCCCACGTTAATAGACTTCACGCGGAGGTAGGCCTGGGCGCGTTGTGAGTCGATGACACTCAGTGTAAAGGTATTATTGGTGGGGTGCGTCCGAAGACGATCCCGACTTGCGGGTGGCTGATCCGGCAGCGACGCTGCCTTTAGCAGGGCGTCATGCAATTGCCACGGTGGCACTTTCGTCAAGTCGATGGGTGTTCTTGGCCGTCCTACTATATGGATGTCTTGCGGCAATCGGGGAAGTGGTGCACGCCGGCGTAATGGAGGCGGACGTGGCTTAATCTGGTGTTGGCGTTCCGGCACAGCGGCGCGGGCATTGTCCGACGCACTCAGTTGAAGATCGGGCTTGCCTTGGTTTTGAAGTTCCCGTCGGCGTCGTTCCTGGGCACGATAGCCGGGCGACTGCCACGAGTCGTCCGACCACTCCTCTTCAGAGATGGTATGACCTTCTACGACGCACTGCATGCCGGTGGGCGGCAGGGGCACGACGGCGGGAGTAGCGACAGGTGCGGCGCGAGGCCTCGACAAGGAGCCGAACGCGCGCTGAGCCAGCTAGGCTCAGGGCGGCGAGCGGCGTTGGCCGGGTAAACAAACTCTCCTGGGAGAATCTTGAGAAATCCAGCGTCGAGTGTGGTATCCGCGCGTTCCTAATAACTTCATGCACCCACTCGTACATAAATTATTGGTCGGTAAGCATTCGTCGCAGCGAAAAAGCCGAAAGACTCGGGAGGCGATGTGCAGTGCGTCCGATCGCTTCGAGCGTTCGCCACGAATCCCCCAGGACAGGAAGATTGTTTATGATGAAGCGCATCGTGTTGTCTCCTTCCGACCCGGTGACGAGGTACTGCTCTTGACGCCTCTTCGCACAGCTGGTTTGTGTGAGAAGTTTCAGCCACGGTTTATCGGGCCGTACACAGTTCTGGAGCAGACTTCACCCGTGAATTATCGCGTGACGCCACTTGTAACCCCAGCAGACCGCCGTTACCGTACTACCGAGGTTGTCCACGTCTCCCGCATCAAGCCTTTCATGCGACGTTCCTCGTCCCCTTGACCTGCAGCGGCCAGGCTGGCCGCTTTCACGTGGGGGGAATTATGTGCGCATTTATTATGCACATCTTCCTCATCTGTACATTAGCATCATCATAATGTATTTGGTTATGCATCCTCATCTTCGTCGGGCATCATCATCATTAGTGTGGGTTCACCGTGTCTGTCGGCTGCCGGGTCTTGAGGCCAAATAAACGTCTGCCCAACCAAGACCGCATATATATATATATATATATATATATATATTATATATATATATATATATATATATTATATATATATAATATATATATATATATATATATTATATATATATATATACATATATATATATATATATATATATATATATCGAGACTTGACTACATGCAACAATTAAATTTACACCTGCAAAACTAAAGAAGACTCTCAAAACTCTACAGTGTAAATATTTGGAAAAAATCTACCGCGTTCTTCTCTTCTGTCGTTTCCAGTGTTTTCGCCGCACTTCTTGGTGCCAGCAGGATGAATAACGTGACGTATTACAGTATCTCTCGAATGGTCCATGCATGTACGAGGAATCAGTTGCGAGTTGACTGCTACCACGCACTGCCATGCACTGCCACGCAGTTGCACGCCCGTTCGTCCTCGCTGTCTCGCCTGACTCTCGTGCTCGATAAGCTTACTTCGATTCGTGTTGTGGGTTGTCTGTTGCGAGAGCAAAAGATAACAACATGTAGCCGGAAAGCGCAAAGTCCTGACAGGCACGACGCTCAGTACTGCCATTGTCCACGTGTCTTCTAAAGAAAATTATCGACGTGGAAGAGATAGTGCCTTTGGGGGGGGGGGGGGGGGGGCAAGTTAGCGCGAGAAAGAAACCACTCTTTCGCCTTCGAGCACGGAGTTGTATAGGAGCCCTTTGAAGGGCCCCGAAACAACCCCTGAAATTACCAAGAGCACCGTCTTTTCGGCGCAATTTGTGACGCCAGCAGTCTGTTTACGTGACGTCATGAGGAAATAAGCTCTCGATTGGTTCATATTCGAGGGAGGTCAGTTGTGAATTGTCTCCTGCGCTGCTTTGCCATGCAGTCGCACGCCCCTTCTGCCTTGTCTCGCATGACTATCGTGAGCAATCAATTGATTTCACTTCCTTTTGTGCGTTTCCGACTGCGCAAGCGGAGATAGCAGCGTGTAGCCGAAAAGCGCGAAATCCTGATAGGCTCAGCACTTAGTGCTGGCATTGTCCACGTGTTTTAGGAGAAATTAGCGGCGAGGAGGAGACAGCGCACGTAGGAAGGGTAGTGAATGGGTGAAAGAAACAACTCTTTCGCCTTTGAACTCTGAGTTACATAGGATTTCTTTAAATCCAGCGCCTCAGGAACGGTGTTATCGGCTTTTAGTTAAGTTTTCTGTGTTTAAATCGGCATATTGAGGTACATGAAACTCCGCGTAGCATAATAGAGTATTGGTAGAGCGGTAGAGTTCCCATACTCTTTAGTTCTCTTCTATACTCCGTCTGGTGAACAGAAGAATGTAAGGAGAGTACAAAAGTACGCGAGAGCTTGCGGCTCATACAGCTAGGGGGTCTTAGTACTAGTACTGTCTAGAGTTACAGTATATATGCTACCTTCAGTATATACAGTAACTCTAGTACTGTGCTGTGACTCGCAGGGCATTTCACGAAGGGGTTGAGGCTACCTATATGCTACGTGAAATGCATTCGTTCTCTATCAAGGAACAACGGCTCATTCATTCGTGCGTTAACTGTTCGTACGCGACTGTAAAGGAGATGAAATTGAGTTAAATTAACTATAACTTGCCAGGATATCTTGAATGATCCACCTTTGGGTCACGAAGTACAGACCTAATGCATCAAGGGGTTAAACAAACTCTTCCTCTATTAAAACACATGCAAGATGCTTGCAAATCGCAGAAAACCAACAGAAACGGAGTTCACCGATTAGTTCGCATGGGCTTACAATGCTATTATGACTGAATCCTTTCATTTGTACATCTCAGTATTTCTGTGCGTTTTTTATTTGTTTTATTTTATTTTTTATAATGTTATGCTTGATAATAATTGTATGTCCGATGTGCGTGCACGAATTCCTAGTTTTAATGGATATTGTGCTTTTCTGTGATATCTGAAGTCGAGTGAAAAAAAAAAAGAAGAAGAAAGCTGTAATACACATGTCAAACGAAGGAGAGACTCGTCCCATAGAAGGGTATTTACTGGACGTCCCGATGCCCATGGGCCGAGGTCGTATCGACACGGCCATGGTCACATTTATAATCTGTCAAGGTTACTACGCACACAGCCTCTATCGTTAAACACCGCGCAACTAGTTTTATCATATAGCTATAACGACTACACTATTAGTTATTAATAACACACAAAAATTCGCGGCAGTTTGCACTAAGTCGGGCAAAGCTGGGACAGCGAAGCACGAACCCGTCGCAGCTCGTACTCGATCCACGTCGACCGACACGTCTAGCTTCGAGATGCGCGGCTTCCTCCTCGGGAGTATGCAGCCGGGCTATGCACTATAGAGCGTAGGTTGCGCGCGATGTCTTCGTCGGTTGGCATGGCTTAGCTACTGCCCAGTGGTGCGCAGTAGTGGTGCGCTATCTAGCGACACGACGCTTGCTTCCTCTTTATTTCTATCTTTTTTTTCTCTGTCTACTTCTTTTATTTGCAACATACTGCAGACCCAGTAAGGGTCCAAGCAGGAGGACAGAAGAGTACAATGTAAACAGATATAAAAAGAAAATGAAACGAACACTAAAGTTGAACAATAACACAATTAATTAAAAGATGTAAAACATAGTGCCCGGAACACTTTGAAGCCGAAAATAACAAAGAATACTTTAAATGCAACAATATTAGGTCCAAATAATATATTAGCAGAGTAACAAAAGATGCACAAGAGCAACGACATATCCAAGAACAATTGCATCAATAGCATCATGCCGCATAATTAGCTACAAGTTCTCCTTCTTTCCCCTCTTCGTTGATGTTCTCTATGTCTCTCTTTCTTTTCCTTTCTGCATTTCTTTATCTCTATTTTCCTCTTTCTCATTCTTTTCTGTGCAACGCTTTACTCTCTCCCCTCCTCCTTTCCCTCCTCTTCACCATCACATCTCTCCTCACGCTCACCTCCCTTTCTCACCCCCTTGCTACAATATACAATACAAGGCTATGCTGCTCTGCGAGCGTGCCTGGATAGCCCAGTAGTTAACACGCTCGCCTTCGGATCGAGGGTACGCCGGTTCGAATCCCGCCTCGTGAAGAATTCTTTTCGGCAAAAATTTTTCTCTTTCTCTTTCTTTATATCTTTCTTTCCGTCTCTCTGTTTGTTTGTTTCTCTCTTTCTTTCTGTCTCTCTCTGTACTCGTTCTCAGTAGCCGCACAGTGGCACATGCCCTTTAAGATGATGATAGTTTTCTGCGATCCACTCTCAAGGAACGATTTGCTAAGAAGCTTCCCTGTTAAAAAAAAAAGAAAATTGGCGTAACTTGCACTGGAGGCACAATGCTAAAGAGAGAGCGGAGTCGACGGTCACCTAGGTAGTCCCGGCTGTTGCTGTCTTGCTATGTTTTTCAACATTTCTCTTTCTTTATTCGTCTATGTCCTTCTTTTTCCGTTTTGTCTCTATTTTTGTAGTGTCTCTTTATTGTCTTACCTTTCACACCCCCCTGCTATGCTATACTATACTCTGTTAGCGTGCCTAGATAGCCGAGTGGTTAACACGCTCGCCTTCAGATTGTGGCTACACGGGTTCGAATTCCGCCTCGCCAAGAAATTTTTTCGCCAATAATCTTCAGTTTTTTCTTTATCTCTTTCTTTCTCTCTCTCTCTCTCTCTGTACTCGCTCTCTCGGCCTTCAGAGTTTTTCTACCCCGCGCCGTACAAATCGGCGCACGTGTTGTGGGAGCGAAGCAGAAGATGAAGAAGGGAAGAGCCGGTTCATGATGATGATGCTGGTTCATGATGATGATCATTTCTGTTCGCAGCTCACGGACTAACGGCCGCATTAAACAGCTCCGCTGCTAACAGCTGCGACTTCAGCAATTCATTCGGCTCTGAACTCATTTCTGCGAGAGCAAAATGTTTCCACGGCGTAGAACTCAACACTTGCCTAGGTTTTCTAATGTAACAGCATTCGTCCTACAGTCCATAAGGCTGGGCAAGAGGTTGCTGCTTACGAAGCCTCTTAATTGAGGTGAGGATGCTACAGTTCTGAGTAAAAAGTCAGAGAACATAATAAAAATTTCTTTTCATACTTAAATTATAATTCTGCCACTATGAAATCACGCAGCGCCGCCTACAAGGTTTAGGCTAAAGTGTTTTTTTTTTTGTTGTTGTTGTGATGAGGCAGCGAACTTGGTACATGGTGTGGACATGTCCGAGTCAGAGCGATGGTTCCCACACTCTAGAATCCTGGGAGACCCTGCTCCGCAGCCCAGACACCAACGTCCAGCGGGACATCATCAGTCAAGCCCTTGCTGCTGCTGTGTCTGAAGGGATTCCGGCGGACGGCTAGGGGCGACGGGCAATGCATGGCGTGATTGACTGATTTTTTAAAATAAGTTTTTTTTCTCTCTCTCTCTCTCTCTGTGTACTCAGGCACAGCTTCGCGACTGAGAATTCAGTAAGCTGTTATGGAACAGTTTGCTTATTCATAATCATTGCGATGTCGTGTTTTAATGACGCCGCCGATGCTGTCGAATCGTTTTCTTCCTTAAAAAGAGAATTGTTCCATGCGCTCGTTTCTTTGTTACACGCAATCGATGAAATCGACGAACAGTTAAGCCAAGGAAGGCATCAGGGACATTATTTGTCGTTTCTTTAGGTGTAGCGTAATCATTACCCTTATATTGAAAGAATTCATGTGGTCGAAAAAGCACGCTTTCCGTCGGTGGGATCCGAACTCACAACATTCGAATTACGCTTCAGATGTCTACCTTTTGATCTACAACGGAGGCGCTCCCTCGTCCACTTTTTTGTTGGGTATTTATGTGCGTTTTGTTTTAAATCCCTGGAGTGCACTGACAGGGAGACGTGATTTCGAATCCCAGTGCTGGTGACTCGGGATAAAGTTTAATTTTTCTTCGCATTGAGCTGACAGTAAAGCTGGCATGGCGATGCGCGCCTTGGCGACCACAAAAATACGTCGGTGACTGCAACGGTCGTCGTCATGCGTAACAGAATGTAGTACGGACGGATGCACAAGGCAAATCCAGCTGACAAACCCGCTGTTTGTCTTGTAAAATGACTGCTTCCTTAGACATATTAGAAATTCGTTATAAAAGAGCGCGCCACTGTGGATGCAACAATGATAAAATACGTTGACTTTCAACTATGATTTTATTTTCAAAGGCACGCGTGCAATGTATCCCGTTTTTGCGGAACGCTCTATTTTTGTCTAATCTCTCAAACGAGACCTTTGAAGTATCTGCGTAAGCATGGTAATATCGGTAAATGATTAATCGATAAAAAGTGTTCGCAAAACGATTGATCGTCATCGATGTCCGCATTTTGTTTAATCGACTTATCGATTAAACCTTTTTAATTATTCGACTTACATACAGTGAAAGAAGTGACGTGAAAATTCCGGAGTGCTGAGGAAGAGCCCCGACTGTGATTACGAATGGTTGACAATATTTTAATTGATTAACAGCAAACCCTTTGACACCTTAGCCCTTAGTCGGAGAACCCCAATCGGTCGGAGTTTTTTTATCGATTAATCAATTAATCGTCCCTTTCGGCGGGCGCTTCCAAAAGGCTAAAGCAGTCTGTAGTTATGTACAGTCTATCAGGGGCATAGCCATAAATTTTTTTTAGGTGGGGAGGTGCTTCGACAACACTTGAAATAATGCCCGTGCTGTGCTTATATCTATATATATATGTATATTATATTATATATATATATTATATATATAATAATATATATTATATATATATATATATATATAAATAGAGAGAGAGAGAGAGAGAGAGAGAGAGAGAGAGAGAGATACACATGAAGAATTGAAAATGTTTGACAAATCGTAGTTACTTTGTCGAATACTAAGTATAATTTGTGCTAATGAATGGTCACCACGAAACAGCATATGTAACGCCAAAGACAGAAATCAAGGGACAAGTTTCTGGAGTGTAGTGGAACTTGAATAGCACTATGAAATGGCACTTCTTGAGTTCAAAGCCTGGGTTCAAGCCGATGCCAATAATTTTATTTTGTTTTATATTTCTTGTAGCGATGATCATCTGTGTGAGAGAGGTATGGACGTGCGGAGAGTTTTCCTCGTCGAGTCGGCATAGAAATGCTTACTCATTTAAAAGTTTGTCTAGGAGATTATGTAAAGCCAACGTAGATGATTGTGTACGTCAGGAAAATATATAGTTCGCGAAAGTTTCATGCAAACTCGCGTTTCGGTGGCCGCGGGATGCGAATTCTGTGGGGCCATACTGGCGCTGACGAACGTCGAGTATTTGTGAAAACAGCGTCTGAGTTCGAGAGCAACGATAAGTATTCCCTTCTGTACCATTGCCTCCTTACCTTTAAATATACAATTACATTCTTACCTTTAATTTATAAATGTGTGAACGAGGAGCAAATGCTGCAATATCTTTCTCTGTTGGCGTTGTGCTCTCCTCTCAGGCAAGGACTCATGCAAGCTTACAGGAAATAAGCCCCTGCTCAACGCTGGCCGAAACTTTCAATCCTTCGGGCATTAACCAATCTTCAGCTCACTCTTCGCACGGTGCTCGACTATCGACTACGCAAACCCTGCCGAGCGCCTTTAACGGGTACTAACGTCAGTTTTCGGTGCTGAGCTTATTGCGTCATACGATGCTCCATACTTCTCAGAGGCGGCTCTGAATAAGTTGAAGCATAGGAAGTGCTGACAAAATATTTCATTTGAAACTGAAGTCAACTATCGCATCGTGCAGCTGCTGACAACAGCACTATAGCGTGACTTCAAGCAACGGTATCAGTTCTGGTAATTCTCGCATCAGTATGAGTGCGTCAGGTACCAAAAGTTGCATGACAGCCGCTTGTGCGTCGCCAACGGAGTCACGGAGCGGAGCGGCCGTGGACACGTCACGATATCTTGCACGAGCACGTGCGTGGCGAGAAGCTCCTACCGTGTCGTGACGTTAGGATACAGTAGGAACCAAACCACTTTTTAAACATGTTAACGAATTTCTCAGCGCGCACTCACCCCTTACCAGCGTATTTTCTAGGCTCTGGAAGGCTTGACCTTTCACTTGATGCGAAAGAATGACCACTGAAAGTTTTCAACTCAGTACCTTTACGCAGTCTCCCCCAGCCACAACGATGATGCAGCTTCTGCTGCTTCACAGCTCACCTTCCTTCTCTCTCTCTCCCTCTATCTTTCCCCTGAGTGGGATGGCTGTGGTGTCCCCACTGAGAGACAGATCCCTAGTCTGAGATCCCAGTAGCTTCCGCGCGGCCCGGGTTCTAGCCTCCAATGCCTGTAGGCTTGGAGGTCGAAGCAGCCGAGTAGGACAGCCCTCTCGGGTGGAGTGGGGCTTCGGTGGAAAGTTAGGATTGGAGAAGCACGCCCACACATGTGATAGATCTCAGAAAACTCCTCAGAGTGCAAGCACGGGTCCGAGAAAGCAAAATTGAAGCGCTTAAGTACTGCCGGCGCAGTATACAGTTTTGGTGAAGAGGCGGAGGAGTACCTGGTGAGGCCTTTACAGAAACGGGGGGGGGGGGGTGATACAGGCTATCAAGGTTTGATAAATGCAACGAGCCGATCGTCTAAATCACAGTTCCCAACTGCCATGCGGATTCGCCATGTGCCGTGCAGGTCAAAGCGAAAACAACAACAACAATAAAATTACGTTATACCCTAAAGGTTCCTTCTGGCTCTACGGCTAAGAATCAGATCCATGTGGTGTTTTGTAGAATCCTGGAATAGAAATGAGTCCCAGCAATCATAAAGACATGTTCTATCGACAAAGCCAATCAACATAATATCTCGAGTTTCAATTTTGGTGTCAGGGTCCTTTAACTCCTCTCAGCCTTTTCTCCTTGGCTTCCACTATACATAGATCGATACAGTGGCACGGGAAAAACACTTTCAGTCAAATCTCTCGTGAAACGTTACGAGTGACATTAAACAGACGTTCCAAACTAAACCTGTATTGAGAAAGCGAAAAGCATATACAACTTCTCGCAGAAAGCCACTGACACCATAACGGAGCTCATCTAAATCTCGTGCAAACATAATTCGAAGGAACGTCTTTAATGATGGGTCACACACACTGGTCACGTAGAACAAGAATCTTGAAACAACCTGCATCGAAATCGGTGGGGCAAGTCCAATCCTTCCTCAAAAAGAATAATGTGCGATATCACATTTGCACATTATTTGTTTGAAGCAATGCAACGTATAGGCTCGCCACACAGTGCGCATGATATGGTGTTTCCACGCGGATACTGGACATTCGTGCACAGCAGGAAAGTCTGAACTGGAATATTGCGAGTGAACATTTGTTGCCACTTAGGGACTAGCCAAGAGTCACGCAATTCCTAAGTTCAAGCCTAATGAAAGCTAGAAGATTATGAATCCAAGGAGGGTATAGGGAACGTTAATTCTACTGCCTTAATAGTATGTAGTAAATGTATTATAAAGATGTGAATAAGTAAAGTGGACGAAAAGACAACTTGCCGATGGCAGGGACCGAACCGGCGACCTTCGGATTACGCGCCCGATGCTCTCAACTGAGCTACTGCGGCGATCGTCCCCTCGTCCACTTATCGGGTATTTATGTGCATGCAAACCCTGGAAGTGTTAGATGTAAGTCAGCGCCGCTCTTAGCCATGAGAGCGAGTGCGGAACACTCTTTCTTTTTGCCAAATGGCGTCACGTAGCACGTGACCTTTAACGAGCGGACAGCTGACCGATAAATCCTCGCATGCTATTGAAGGCATCAACAGTGCCGGAACGAGACCTCGCTATGAATGAAGGAATTTTCGAGGGCTCGTTTCTTTGTTTCACACAACCTTCGTGAAAACCAGGAGCTTCATTATCTGCAGGTTTTCATTAAGCCATCTATGTTGTCAGATGATTCATATATATATTATATATATATTATATAGATGCTGAAGTATATATTATGCCGTAATTGTGATATTCTTATGCAAAATTTAATTGCCTTGATTATGCTGGAATAACAGCTTCGAGCTACGATGGACACATATGCAGACAGTATAGGGTACAAGATACTGGGTATAAAAATCGACTATTTCTCTAACTTCCATGCCGGCTAACCGGTACAATGTGCGCTAACTCAAAGAATACGCGCATAAATAACCGTCAAGCCGCATTTTACGACCTTTCCTTACTAAGAGCTAGGTTAGTGCTTTTTGCGACTAGTAAATGGTTAGTCTTTAGTTAGCGAATATACCGCCATTTTTTTTTAAGTGTGATGTACAGTAATAACCGGGTACCTGCGATTACCGAAGCGAAGGAACATCTCCTGGGCAAGAGGAGCATTGACTCTTTGAGCCATGACGTAAAGCAGAGGTTCGTTCATGTCGCGAAAAAAAAAGAGAGAGAATAAAAAAAAAAGATATGATCACCTCCGACGACAGTGCTGAAAGCCTACATTCTGCACATTTCTATGGTCTACTCGTCGAAGCTTGATGACAGGCGTCTCAGTTTCCACAGGATGCTGTAAAAATGGAAACGTCTGTGTGTTTCTATAAATGACGTCATAGCCAAAGCGTGGCAAGAGCGCATTCTGTTATTCGCTAGTCCGCGAAAAGTAAAAGCGAATCAGTGTGAGCGCGGTTCCTCGCACGCCTCCCTTAGAAAGAAAGTGACGCACCTGCGCTTTATCCTACCGCACTTCAAAATTATTTTCCACGTTAACGAACGCCACCGACAGGCATAGGAAAATGTTACACTTGCTCATCAGCCGTGGCACGCCGTGGTCGCAAAACAGCCACGCAGAGTCAAAATTGCCAGCAGTTGAGACGGGAAAGACAGCTGGCAGCACATGTGTGTGTACACTTTAAATGTGTTTGGTATGCACGATTCAACTTCCGGCCACGGCGACAGCATTTCGACGAGGACAAAATGCCAGAAGGCTCGTGTACTTAGCTGCGCGTTATAGAAGTGGCGGTCGAATTATAATTTCGGAGCTCCCCGAACCGGAGGCCCTCATAACGCTGGAGTGTTGTTCCATAACGTTAGACTCAAAGAAACGATTGGCGAAAACCTTAGATGCCTCATCAAACGCGAAAATTGGCCGTCGGCTTCAGCGTCCCGCGGCGTCGGCGTCAGCACGAATGTTGCTAAAAATCATCATCGCGTGGTGACGTCACTATATGACGTCACAGGTTACTATAATTTGTGACGCCATCATTACGTCACATGGTGACGTCATAACATGACATCTTCACTTGGTCAAAGGTGGGCCGATCACGGAGGCAGTGCAAAACCACTTTAGGTGCAGAAAGCTTTCGGAGGGAGGCGGGGACGATCAGTAATCTACTGAGAAGAAAAAAAAAATTAAAGGCAGCTTCGCACTAGTGGTGCCAAGCCTGAAGGAAATGCTGAGCTGGGCGGCCTTCCTTGTTTCTCTTTATTTTTCGCTTTCTTTTTTCCTTCGTTTCTTTCTTTTTCTCTTATCTCCGTTTTTTTCTGTCTTTTTTGTCTCTGTTTATTTCTATTTCTCTCTCTATGTATTTCTTTGTCTTTCTCGGTCTTTCTATCTTTCTCTTTCTTGCCCTTCTTTCTCTCCCCCTATATATCTTGCTTCCTCTTTCTTTCTACCTTTTCCTTGCCATTCTCTCTCTTTCTCTCTTACTTCCTCTTTCGGTCTTTCTTCCCTTTCTTTCTCTCTATTTCTCTTTCATTTCTTTCTATGCCTCGCTTTACTCCATCTCCTCCTCCTTTCCGTCCTCCTCACACTCACTTTCCTTTCCCGCCCCTTGCTACAGTATACTGTACAAGGCTATGCTATGCAGTGCTAGCGCGCCTGGATAGCCGAGTGGTTACGGCGCTCGCCTCCTAATCGAGGGTACGCGGGTTCGAATTCTTCCTCGCCAGGAATTTCACTGTTTCTCTGTATTTCTATCTCTTTCTCTCTCTCTCTCTCTCTCTCTCTCCTGTTCTCTGTCTCTGTGCTCGTTCTGTCGCCCACCATAATTATTGCCTCCCGCGCCGGAGACATCGGCGCACGTGTTTTGGGAGCGAAGCGGAAGATGAAGAAGAGGACTGAGAGGAAGAAGGACGAAGATAGCGCGTGCCGATTCATGGTGATGATAGTTTCTGATCGCACTACCCGGCGCAACGAAAAGCCTGAAGAGCTCAGCTCTTAAAACAAGATGATGGTTTTCGCCTTCGAGTCGACTCAGGTGAATGCATAATGGAGCTTGGGAGTTTTTTAACGGCATTATGAGTAAGGTTCTGATGGGAAGACGTATTTGATGGAAAGCATAGTGTTTGGCCGTACGCGGTGCTGGTTCGCCCGCCACCGGATCGAGAGAAGGGCGCTGCATGCCGAGATATTTCGGTGCGTGTAATCTTGCGCCCTTGTGAACCTCCGTTTCCTGAATGCCGAGTCCGTCAGTGCTCTCGTCCGCGCCGACCCATCAATGCCCTGAGTCCCGTCAATGCTCTCGCCGACGTCTCTTCTCACTCAATTGGGTGTGGGCTCTGGGAAGATGCTATACGAAAGAAAAGATTCTTCACCACATATATATAGGATATGGGTGGGTATCATGCATTCCATGAAAATAGAGTCTATTAGCAGTTGCAGTTAGGTAAGGCAGTACCGTAACGCTCCTCCTCTCCCGCTCGTTGTGCTTGACCCCTCCCAGTTCCAGTGACAGTGCTCCCCCCCCCCCCCCCCCCCCCGAACGGCAGTTGCCTCGTTAACAATGCGTAGGCTGGCAAGCAACAATGAGGCGTGACAACCCCACAGTAATTTTTGAAAAAAGTTTTTGTGGCGTTGGGGTGCCTTCACCAGCAAAGCACAACGAGCGGGAAAAGAGGATCGCTACCGTGCACCTAAATCTAAGTAGACGGGCCTCAGGCATTTTCGCCTCCATCGAAATGGCTGTCTCCGTATGCCTGTATTGCGTAGGGGCCAATAAAATAAAACGCCACTCTTCACTGCCCGTAATTCTTCTTTAACAAAAATGTTTCGCTACAACACTTAGTGTGACGCGAATGAATTGAATGTTACCAATATTAATAGAAAACATACCTGCAGTCATCATCCTAATGAATCACCTTATCAAAGTCAGTCTCCTGAAAGAAAAGCTGGATTCATGCCTGGCTAGCGCATGCATACATGCTCCCTTTGAGGTGCAATTATGCTGTACTCACGAATTCGATGTCACCGCTTGCTTGCGAGGTCACCGATAAGTGAAACGCATAATGGAGATATAATGGTGCCTTATGGAGAAGTTTTACCTCAGCGGGAGAGAGAGGGAAAGGTCTAATGGTATCGAGAGAGTTTAGCCTACGGCAGGCCTGAAGTGCTACTAAAATGGCGTGGATCGATAGGAGAAAGGGAGCGAAATATCCCAGCAAACTCTTATCTCAACGCACTGGAACGGCCGGAGAAATTAGATTACTCCGAAACAGCTGAGCCAAGTTTGGTGCCTACGTTACATTACAAAAAAAGGTTCCAGGCGTGTCTACAGAGAGCACGTATTTTATATAGGTAATACGTTGATTGAAAGAATCGTTGAAAGTGGCGTAAACAAAATGAGTGATACACGAAGCATAAAATTATCCTTCGGGGGAAAACATGGGACATCACAGTTCTATAAGCTGCACTAGCTCTCTGAAATATCTGGAGTCGCCATGACATATTTGCACGTACGAGATGCGCGCCTTATGCAGACGCAGCCTAGAGAGCAGCGAATATGTTTTTGTTGCAGAGTCAAGCATGTTTAAACATTTATTGTTCTTCTAAGTTAACGTATTGATTTCCGGCAATTTTTGTGTAGTAAAACATTGAAGGCCATTCACCATAGCGCTGGTTACTAATGTTACTCGAACCTTGCTCGGGAATGCTATAGCACGCAGGTAAAATATGGATGAGTCACTAAATGTGACGTTTTTGATTATTAAGGAATAATTGTTCTCGTCATGTTTGCAGCAGCCAGCAATATATCCACCCGAAGTACGGTATAGTAGGTGGTAGTTATAGTAATGGCAACGGCAGCAGTAGCAGCGGTGGTGTGGTAGTAGTAGTAGTAGTAGTAGTAGTAGTATAAACGAAAGAAGGAAAATGATAGAGGGGCGAATTTGTTAGGCACGAACTAATGAATAGTGAAGCCAAGATGTTTAGGGGCATTTGTTGAAGTTTTTAATTGATGTAGTAATTATAAAACAAAGGAAAATGAATGAAAGTGTACGTAAAACAACTTGCCCCAAGTAGGAGACGAAACCAGAATAGTTCGACTTCTACTACTACTACACAACCGGCAGCAGCGTATGCAGCGTGCCACTCGACGGAACAGATGCTACTCAAAGCATCTGAAGCCTTTGCTGCGAGTGTCGTTACACAACCACTCGAGAAGAGACACAGAAGGCTCTTGACCTAGCCAGCGTAACAGCCGCGCTTTGTTCTGCATTGACCCGCGAGTGTGTTTGTTTACTTGGGCCGCTTTCTTCGTCCTTGCGGGAAGAGACCGCGCTCTCTTTCCTCGACCAGCGTTCCGGTCAACGAACGAGATCGGCATTGCCCAACCTTGCCCTAGAGCGATGCACCGCCGAAAACGGGACGAACACCGGGGAACAAAGAAAAAAAAGAATGAAAAAAAAAAAACCGCCCTCAGCTGCGCGGAAGAAGCGCCGAAAACGAAACTGCATTCGTCGCACCAACGATCCGGCTCACCACCAGGCGGCGCGCGCTACAGTGACGTCACTCTTGCGGCGGTATTAAAGCGGAGGTCGCCGAAGGGGAGAGCGTAGTTTGCATCCACGCCACCCTTTGGGGCGGTATGAATCGTACGGCTGAGATAGCCTTATCAAGTTTAAGTAGTAAAGAGTTCGCCATGCCAGTGTTAGTATAATTTTAGTAGTAGCTGTCCGGACAACACCATGAGGTAGGGGTCACGAAGTTTCTTTTTCTGCTCTTGCGTCGGCTGCCGGTTTCGACCGCGACGTGTTTACGGTGAACTTGTTCCTCGTTTCGCCAGGCTAAGCCTAACTGCCGAGCGTGACGAACCTCTACATTATCCCACTCGCCGTTTTTTTTTTGTCGCCCTGCTTATCTTCGATGAGGGAGGCGTGTTTCTTATGCTGGGATTAGCCTCGTGCATGCTTTAGGGCCGTCTGCCCGCCATTTCTTGCTCCGTGTTCTTACGTTTTGTGGCTCGTCGTTCCGGATTCGCGGCGCTCCGAAATGGGACGTGCGATTAATTTTTGCGCTGTAAATCGCGACTTCCTTTCGCTCCGAAACCCAGGCGCCTTCCGCTGGCACGTAGACAGGATGCCGTTGCGAACGCTGTGCCGTTTTAATGAGCGGCCCTTGGAGATATTTATCGCGTGCCTTTGTTGTCCCGTGACCGCCGAACCACCCAGAAACTTCCCGTCGGCTGCCATATCGGAGCAACTCTGCCCTCTCCCCCACCTCCTTTATTTCTGATGTCGCATTCGACTGCGTACTGATGTGGTGACCTAGTTTAGCCTCGTCGCTGCAAAACCGTCCGATAGCAAGCAATACCAACATCGCTCGCAGAAATTAACTTTCGGTTCAGTGGTGAAAACAAATTGTGGCGCAATGTGTGCCGTTCGTCAATAACCAGTCTTGACTCTTCTTCGCACAAGTGACCCCGCGCCTGTAGCGTGAGGTGTATCGTTGCATGTTTAGGTTTCTTTATAGAAAGTGGTGGACAACAAGAGGCCTCCACCATTCTGTTACGTGGGAGATGAGGGTTTGATCGTGGCCCTCTCCCCCTCCCCTCTATTCTCGTTATATTTCGTTCATTGTTTACCGCTTACCCTAGCGCTCGGAGTATTGTGGATGTTGTCGTATTACAGGTGTTCTGGCGTAATCACATTGTTTGGTGGAAGGAAGGCGACATTTAAAGATCATTTACGGATTAGTGGCGCGGTGAGAAGGCGACGCTGCAAGTCATCGTTTCAAGGCCGTGAAGTGAACTGGAATTGTTTTGTGTGTGTGTGTGTGTGTGGTGTGTGTGTGGTGTGTGTATATATATATATCGCTTCCATAGCAGCTTTCGCTGTGGTTGCAAAACAATTCCAGTTCACTTCACGGCCTTGAAACGATGACTTGCAGCGTCATATATATATATATATATATATATATATATATACATATATGCAGGCGGCACTGACCTTGCTTAATTTTACGCTGGAGTCTACTTCAATATTAGATATTTTTAAAAAATTTGGCTTTAGCGATATTGGGTCTGACTGTAGAGGCTTATTTCTTACGTATACAAATACGACTTCATCTCGTAACACTACTTCTATTTGTGCAAAAGCGTTCATATGATAGGATTCAGCCTTTAGCGGCTGTAACAATAAGCAGCTGACTTTTCGCAAGTTTTAATTTGATATTGCGGAGGTAGCTCCAGAGCAGCCTGTTGGAAGACCTGCGGTGTGGTGTGCACCTGGAGCTGGCGCAGGTCCTATCTTGTTAAAAAAAAAAAAGTGTGAGTTCCACTACTGTGAAACCGGAGGAAGTGCATAGCACAGGCAGCCAGCGATTCCCGTTCGTAGAGCTCCCACTGTTCTGTTTACGAAAGGGTCGATGACGTCAATGTTTGAGGTAAGCATGTAGGGCTTGCCCGGCACGAGTAGACTCATGTGAGGGAATTCGCAAACTCTGTGTCCGACAAGTGCGCTACTTTTTGCTGCACTTTATCGACTTCCCTCTTGTTACGGCAGTTGATATACACGTCGTCTGCAGCGAGCCCCCCCCCCCCCCCCCCAATGGAATGTAGCGGCGCAGCGCCTGCGGAGCGCAGGTGGAGGGGCATTTGCTCGGCGAGGCAGTGGCGCCCGCTCTTGTGTGGCTCCGGAGTCAGTCGCACGTTTCTGAAACGCTTTTAGCGATTTTAAGGGATTTTGCCACGAAAACTTTCATTTGTCGTTGTCTTGCTTCAAATGAAAGGCAAAGCCCTCAAGAGCCTAGAAAATGCACTGCTAAGCATGAGTGCACCTTGATAAAGTAATTGCAGTAAGTTTTTAAAAATTAGTGTTGGTTCCTACTGTAGCCTGACGTCACAACACGGTATGAGCTTCTCTTCGCGTGCTCGCACAAGATCGCAAGATATTGCAATGTTTCGACGGTCACTTCGCACCGTGGCTCCATTGGTGATGCACACCACAAGCAGCCATTTTGGGAGGTCTGGTACCTGATGTCATCACATCTAGCCAGACAGCAGTGTGAAGTCACCAGAATTAGTACTGTAGCCTGACTTCAAGCTAGTGCCGATGTCGGTAGGTGTGCCATGGGGAAAATTGACTGTAATATCAAAATAATACATCAGCATTTGCTGAGCTTCACACTTGCTCAGAGCTGTCTCTATACAGGAGGTTGCTATGGGGGGTAAACTCGTTTCGAAAAATAGTTTCATTACCTCTTTAGGTTAATTATTGGGATTACTTCTTGGTTATTTCTGTTAATTATTCTTGTTCCTTCATTTTAACCAGGTTTTGTGCATTGCTAGCCTCATTATGGTCCATGTCAAGCGCTTTACTCTGAGCGTGATCATGCCACATGAGATGCAGGTATGGACGACAGCCAGGTTCTTAAGTGCTCCGCATTTAAAATTTGCTACATTATTTTAACAGGTTGCAGTAATGTATCAATACGTGATGCATGCTAGTCTGTCATCAGCGCCATGGGCTTTTTGCTTGCGTGTGTTTAGCTCCTAACAATTGGATACGAGGGAACAGACAATGCCTAGGCATGTACCACTGTGCAAATAATGCACTAAGTTATTGCTTATGATAATTTGCAGGACGCTGCTGCGCCACTACTGTATCTCTCTGGGTGCTGGGCCTCTGTGGTGCTCCTGATGCCCCCATGCCGCCGACGTGTCGCTGTCAAGCACAGGAGGCAGCGGCGTGGGGTCTCTGAAAGCGCCCCCTGTGGACAACTCCCATGTTCGAGTAAGATGAACACCAAGATGTGTAGTGGATCCTACTTTGCGTTCATTGCCAGCCTTTGACATTAAGCATGTGGCGACGTAGAGATAAAATAATAATTTGCCAGTGTAAAGGTATTTTTGTGTTAAATGTGACCTCGCTCTGACAGTGTTCCTGTGGAACAGCATGCTTAGTCTCATTAGCTTTTAATTGCCCGTGCCATTCATACTGTCAAAAAGAGCAAATACTTTTCTCGTTAAAAGAACACATTAACTGAAGTTGAATGCACTCGGTGATCTCTTTGTATGCATACTTTGTCGTGTGTTGTCATTGGTGCGGGGAGTTGCAGGTTAATTTGACCTCAAAATAATTAAATTGGAACCTGTGAAATAGTACATTGTGCAGCACATAATGGCTGAGAAATCCAGGGTTAAGTGTTGCAACTGTATATGCTGAAAAATACCTAATAACAGACCAGTTGGCTTTCTTTTTTTCCTGTGAAAGGTAATTTTGTAAATGCTGCCATTTGCGGAGCTTTTTTTTTTTTTTTTTTTTTTTGGTCCGGGGTCAAGGTTGTGCAACTCCAGAGCCCATCGTGAATGGTATCCCTGAATTTACTGAATTTCCAGAGCAGCCTCATAGCATCACGGTGGGATGGCAATTGACATTTTCCCACAAGTTTTGTTGGAGGGGTCAGGTTGTGCGTTAATGGCTTTCGCCTGTGCTGCATAGTAGCTTGGTGTTCCTTAAAGGGATACTGAACAAAATTTTCACCGCCGAGATAAATGGCCCAATTGAAAGATTGGGTGCTGAAATTTGTTGAAACGACCTTCATTTCAGCCGGAGACTAGCAAAAAATAATGAATTTGATGCATTTTTCGCAAATTGGCGCGTCTAGCGGCCGCGCCGCGAACTAAAGAGGAAGTGAGGCGAAACTCGGCGGATACTGACTCGCCAACCGTGCTCGCTGCAAAATCGCTTACCAATCGACATCGCAAGCCGCCACCCGCTGCCGGCGTCTCTCTCAAAACTTGTTCTCGCGGTCGGGAAGGTGTTCTTGAGAGAAGAGGGGGGAAAGGGAAGTGGCTGGGCAGGAGAGAGCGTGCCGGTTGTGCCCCTCTTGCTGGAGCATTTGACGTCACGGCCGTCGACAAGCGCACTGGCGTGCAGCCGCCGCGCTCTCACAATCCACTAAAAATACGGCCAACTGCTCGAAATTACGTGAAATAAACGCTGTTTACAGGAACAGTCGTGTCGTCCGAGTCGAATGCAAGTGTTTTCGTAGCTTTTTCAAATTTTTGTTCAGTATCCCTTTAACATTTGCTGCAACAGGCTTCATGGACTCTTGAGAACATTGGAGTGCACTTGTTCAATTTGCCACTGTAGTGCAACACTTGTAGCGTGAACCATAACATTTTTTTTTTTTGTCTGCGTGTTTGCAACGTCAAAGTTAACAAGAACGCAAGGAAGAAACATGCGCAGGTGCAATGCATGTTTGTGCACATTTCATCTGTGGTCTTGTTCACTTTGATTTTGCGCAAGACAAAGCATTATGTATCAGACACCAACTAACCCAAACGCATTTTTGTAGAGTGACTGAAGTGTACCTTCTATTGCAGAAGGGAGGAGAGCTGTTTTCGCGGCAGTGGAGCGAGGAAGCGGTGCGACTGACGTTCCGCTGCCGTCTGACGGAGCAGACCGAGGTCAACTGGGAGACGGTGCTGTGCCAGGGCCGGCTGTACGTGCAGCTGCCGTCCTGTGTGCTGCCCGATGGCTCTCGCGAGGCCTTTGTCACACTGCTCGAGTTTGCCGAGGAGCAGCTGGGTTGCACCCATGTCCTGGTCTTCTTCAACAAGGACCGCACCGACAGAGGTCCTTACCACAACCCTTTCTCGGAATCTATAGTGGCTTAGCGGCTGCATACCGATGGTAGTGAAATGCAAAAAAAAGGGGAAAAAAAGAACTCCAATGAATTATATGTAGGTGTACATTAAAATAATCTCTTGTAACCCCAACACAGCATGCCTCGTTATCGTATCACGCTTTATGGCGCATAAAATTCTTGTAATTTAATTTTTATGCCCTATTTCCAGTGACAGTATTTAGTTACAACTGTTTGATGCAACAGTACTTTTGCTGTGCTTTGCACTGGCATGAAAATATCAAGTGGATTACACTGCAGATTTAGTTGGTTTGATGTCTAGAGCAAGTTCTCTGTTCAGATCTGGTATTTAGTTGCTTAAGGGGGGACGCGGCTTTCGTATCGCGCAAAATGGCAAAAAAATCGATTTTTTGAAAATCACATTTTCAGTTTCTGTAGCCTTTTTTCTATCTGATTCCAAAATATCTTCACTGAAAACCACCTAGAAGTGCTTTAAAAATTAGTTGCGCGGGCCGAGGTGTCGAAAATTATTGTGGAGATCGCAAAAAAACAGTGCTTTTCAAAAATTCTTGCTCCGCAACGGTACAACCGGGCGCCGCCATTTTGAGCTCGTTGTAAAGGGCATTTCTTCCTTTTCAAATTCCCCGCCTCAGCTGGCTCCTCCCTTTAAAAACAAGCGCACAAAAAGCAAATCTCTGAAGGTCGTTTCGAGGCCTCCGATTGGCCGCGTCCGCCATGTTGCTCCAGCACGCCTCGCCATTGGTCCGATGCTCGCTTCCAGAGGACAGTTGTCTGCTGCTTACGCGCGCGATGTTACCTGTTCTCGTTCTGTGTACACGGGTCGACGATAATTTAGAATATGATTACCCTGTAGTTTGACAGCCGCAAGCGGAAGCGCTGTAATCATCGTACGATAGACGGTAGCGTGCCGCGCTCGTCGCGAACATCGCAGATGCGCGTCTCGGGTAGTTCAGCTTGTCAGCACTTCGTCCTCCGTGACGAAGAACTTCGCGGGACTACTCTTTGTACTCGCGATCTAACATAACGTGCTTTGAAACATCGGGCATCGCGGCCACACACACCGCGACCGAGCTTACTGCTCGGAGTCGTGGCTAGGCCTAACTCCGCTTACGGCGCTGGTTTACGAGACGAATCCGAACTTTGCGGGCACGGACATCGCGCTAGCAGACAAGCCGCACTGTGCTTCGTCGCAAGCAACAAATCGCATCGTCCGCTGGCTACTCGAAAGTGCGGATGGGCACTTTACGCATCGGCAGCGGACTCCCGGTCAAGCCCATCGTACATTGACTGCTCCGAGCAGCGGCTAGCAATTTCGCGCGTCGGCGCCGCAAAATGAGAGACCAAGTACGTTACGCGCGCCGATTTTTCGTCGCCGCGGCTGAGCACTGCGTATTGTCGCCGAATGCCGCCAGCCAGCATATAGTGCGCGACTTCCCGGACCCCGCGGCCGAGTACATCGGCATGAAAGAAGGCGCTGGTGATGCAATTTAGGCACGCTTGGATTCGTGCTTGGTATCGCCGCTAGCTCTGATGAATCTTCTAAAATAACGAAAGCCTCGCAAATTGCAGTTTCCGCGACCGAGTGGATGATGAAACGCATCACAGGCGAGGTTTGCAAATGAGCGTGGCGTGTGTGAAGCAGGGAGTTGAATTTATGTCTGACCAACTCGCGTTATTGAATAAACTGCTCATATATTTCATACCAGAAATGTTTGCAATGAGTGTGCCAATTTTCATGAAAACCTACGAAGGAATAAGAAAGTTGGTACTGAATGCCACGACCCCCACCTTAATTTTATTCAGAAGCTCACTGGAAAGAATGAACTCCAACACACATCCAATGTTTGTGATAGAGACAGTGATACTTCCCTGACTCTTTCTGAAGAACATGCGGATTTATTCCATTGGCTAAAGAAGACTGTATAAATCATGTCAAAAGAGTATGGGTACAGCTCTGCCAACACCTGTATGAAGAAGCAAAAAGATCAACCACTTGGAGGATGGGCCGGCCTGACTCAGACCTGATTAATTTAAAAGACTGACTGGTTATGGTATGGCTATCCGTGACAATGTTGACATTGATGACATGCAAAAGGCCATAATGGCAACGTTCTGTCATGTCACCTCGAGAGATGAAGAGCCACGCCATGAATTCTGCCCACTTGGGTCCCTGAGCTGGTGCAGGTACCGTGCTGCAGAAGCTGAAGGCAAGGCTCCACCACCACACACGTATAAATTGGCAGCACTGCATTGCTGCCAATCTACTAAAAACCTGACCACCTTCAGTTGCTCGGCTGTTGCCAAAACAAAATAAAAAGTCAAAATGCGGCCGAGAGTCTTCATTCGGTAGTTTGGTCAATTCTACCAGAAGAGATAAACACTTCACTGATTGCCGCCGAAACAGCTGTCAATGAGGCAGTCTGCAAGTACAATACTAGCACTCTCCATGCTTATAGAGAGTTTTGTGCATCACTTGGCCAGAAGCCTGAAAAGCACTCCATTCAAAGAGCCGCAGAGAAGGATGCCATACGGGAAAAAAAGGCATCAAAAGTGCACCAAAGCAAGCACCAAATGCTCAAGAGACCTCGCATCACCAAGGACACCAAAAACTACGATCCTGGTGCATTCAGATCACTGGACGCAAGGTGAAACTTCGAGAGCCGTTTTCTCAAAAGTGCCTTTTTGCCTGCCTGCCAAGTTTGCGCAGCCATTTTCTTCGTAACCGTTTGGCCTATTTTGGCTCCGTTTCTTTTGTCATGTTTCTTAGACTGCAATGCATGTCGTGACATTCTTTCTTTCTTACTTTGACACTTTGTAATTTTACGAAGTGACTACTTGTTCACCCCAAGAGTGTGCCCGATTTGAAGGTATCAAAAAGAATCGCAATGCAAGAATATTGTGTTGCAAAAAAAAATAAAGCAAATGACACTCGGCGTGCATTTAGCTAAGCAACAAATATTCACCTAGCCTTCTAGTCCTTTTTTTAAACTCTCCAGGCATTGCGCAAAGTGTAAAGGAATGCAAGAAGTAAAAATTTAATTGAATAAAAAGTTCTGAAGATTACTCTGAAACTTTTTAGAAGCAGCAGGGAGACATGCTGAATATCTGTACCAATTTTCATCAACATCTGTCAAGTTATAAGAAAGTCTGTTTTCCAAAGCCACATCCCCCCTTAAATAATCTCTCCTAAGCTTTACTTCGGCCTTGTTGCTAACGTTTCGCGAGAGTCTCAATCCCCAAACTGAGCAGTAGGTTCGAAATGTGCAGTTTTGTCAGCGCGTCTTTCTCCTATGCATTGCATGGAACCAGATCACGGTGTTTGGTCTTGCATTGCAATCGCTTCTTGCGCCAAGCAGTCTCTGCACGGCGGTACGTTTCTACTTCGGTTGCCTAACAGTGCCTTTCAATTCCTGCAGCTGGCATCGTGCGCACGTTCATGTTCCTGGGCTTCACCGCACTGGCCCCGGGGCATCCGCTCGTGCCGCAGTCAACTTCTGAAGGGCTCCTCTACATGGCATACGCCATTGAGTGAGACGTGGGAGGCCATCAGTAACCCGGCATCCTTCCTGGCTCTACTGCTGCACCAACAGTTTCTTCGTTTTGTTCCTTTTTCTGCAACTCTTTCGGGGAGGAGATCCAAAGCGTGTAACCTTTTGAGTGTTCAAGCATTAGCAACAAGAAAAGGGGCTTCAAAGTTGCGGGGGCCAAATTCTCTTGGGTTGGGCGGCAAATTCACAATTGGGATGTTGTTCGGGGAGGGCATTTTCAGAGACCGCGCGTTAAACTTAGAGCTTAGAAACCACAAGCGAGTGTTTAGTAGTTCGTTAAACCAAGAATTTCGTTACCTGTTTAGCTCCCAACGTGACCTAGGCATGGCGGCGTGATTCCGTTGAACTTCTTTCTTTCTAGTAAAGAATGTGTCATCGATGTTCGACACGTAATTGTTCTATAAGGCGTAATGTAGATGTTCGTTTGGGACCAACGCAGTGTTTTAGGGCATAAGTTAGCCTTCTAGATTGCAAAGATAGCAAGCATGTATGCACTGTTCGGGAAAAAAAATACACTACCTCGCTTGGGACTAGCTTCTTCCTGTGCTAGACTAGCTGGACATGTAATTCCTTGCTCATAAACTTCAAAAAATGTAAAAAAAAGTGTATAAACTGCCAAAAACGTTCAAAAAATGCAAATTGCCTTCTGTATCGTCATTTTCTTTCATTCACTCTTTCACATTGTGCAACTGTTTCGTGGCTTTCACAGTTTCGCGAGTCTATTTCCTTGTGCATGCAACAACATCCTTTTTGTTGTTTCCTTCATTTCTTCCAGCTATTTGTTCTATAACAAATAAACCCGTTTCTTGGCGACATTTGTTTTTCTTATTCTGCAAGTGCAGCGTATATCTGAATTCTCAAATAGCCCATGCACGGCTGAAAAAAAAACTTAGATTTGTGTCACTGGTTACTTATGAAAAATGTCATGATCAGTGACGCATTTGTATGCAGCCACACAAATATAGGTTCGTAGCTTTTGCAGACCGCCCCACCACAGTGGTGTAGTGGTTGTGGCGCTCTATCGCTGAGCCGAAGGTCACGGGTTCGAATCCCGGCCGCAGGGGCTGCATTTTCGATGGAGGCGAAAATGTTTGAGGCCCGTGTACTTAGATTTAGGTGCACGTTACATAACCCCAGGTGGTCGAAATTCCCGGAGCCCTCCACTATGCCGTCCCTCATAATCTTATTGTGGTTTTGGGACGTTAAACCCCAGAAAAAAGAAAGCGTTTACAGACTGTATTATGTTGCCTTGGAATTCCAATTAAATCCACCTGTCTTGGATTCCTGAAACTTCAAGCACATTTTCACATGTCTCATCTGTAGTGTGCTGGGTATGTTGTGGCATCATGCAAAACATTGCTGACAATTATTTTTTAAAGATGGGTAGTGCAAATACCGACACAAGAAATAAGTCAAGACCACAAACTCCAAAAGGCTGACACTGAACACACATGCTTGTTTTAATTGGTGAATTTAGAGGCAATACTGTGTTAGCAAAATTTGAGCTCAACAGTCATTGCAGTGCCGACCAAAAGCACAAAGAATTTGTGGGTGCCCGAACATCCAGTAGGTTGGCCCTTTTGGGCAGCCTTCAAAGTAAGCTAATGTACTGTGTGGGAGTGGATCCTAGGAGATTATGAAGTCCCTACATACTTATCTGCTATTTATTTACTTTTTTGCTGTCTGCATGCAATACATTAACTGGCTTGCAGTTACAAAGCTGTGAATAGAATTCAGTATGAACATTCTAGAGAAAAAAAAAGGTTTCAAAAAGTGAATTGAAAGAGAGAGATGAAAAATGAAGTTTGCACAGAGTGCTTAATGTAAGAAAAAAAATTCAGGCAAGCTGTATGTTCATGTATATGACCTGCTCAGAAAGTATGCAAATTAACATTTGTAGCTGAAGTCTGCACACGCCCCGCCACGGTGGTCTAGTGGTTATGGCGCTCGACTGCTGACCCGAAGGTCGCGGGATCGAATCCCGGCCGCGGCGGCTGCATTTTCGATGGAGGCGAAAATGTTTGAGGCCCGTGTACTTAGATTTAGGTGCACGTTAAAGAACCCAGGTGGTCGAAATTTCCGGAGCCCTCCACTACGGCGTCTCTCATAATCATATCGTGGTTTTGGGACGTTAAACCCCAGATATTATTATTTAAGTCTGCACACAAGTTATACAAGAGTTTCGGTGCACAAGGTGGCTTCACAGTAATGCAACAATGCAAGGAAGACGGCTGCACGACAATGAGCAGGAATTTTTTTTTTTTTTTTCTTGCAGGCTGTAGTTGGAGGCAAAGCTCTTGGATTTCTAAAATATAAGAGCATTGGTTGGGGGTGTAGCTTATACACAAGAAAATACATACTGACGTGTGTACAATGCCAGTTTGACGCCGTGTGCTGCTTATCGTGATTGAGCCTGATCAGAATCAAATTTCTTTGCAGTGATTGGCTCCCTTCTGCAGCTTGTGTAAAGGGGCAAATCATGATCCGGAATCAATCTGGATCAGGCCCGATCTCAGTCAAGTGTCCATGTGACACCAGTGTAATTCTGTTCACATTTAGAAACCTGAATAACTGAGGAGCTTGTACATGATAAACGCTTTAAATCATAGGCCAAATTGACATTGTCAAGACTTTGCCAGATGTACCTATTACTGCAATAGCAATTACATGGACACTCTCGGCGGCTTTTTGCCGTCGCCGTCATGTCCCTTATATGTATATGTGTATATATAAATAAAAGCCACAAAAAAAATAAGTCAGACAAAAAAAATATTTGAAACTCACCACCGGGATTTGAACCTGCTACCCCTTGCTCTGCAGCATGCCGTGTTAGACAACTGGGCCACACGGCATTCATTGTTTTGTATGCTAACGGCAAGCTATTTATACACACCATTTACTGATGGCGGTACGCAGAGCTCAGAGGCACTTCAGCATGTGCAGTTCACCCACGAGATTGCCCGAAGGGCACGCTTTGAAGCAACACTCCTAGATTTTGCTTTAGTTTGAAAAGTGCCCTTGAGACCACACTAAAAAGTGGCCCATTCCTGTACCCACTCGCGATGTGGAACATTGGGTAAACACTACGTCGAACGCCACCACGCGGCAGGAGACGCGGAGGGGTCACTCCACGCGCTGCAGTTTTCAAGATGAAAAAGTATCTAAGAACGCTGGGTTATAGCGCGCTGCTCAAAACAAAAGAGTAACAACGGTGACAGTTGTTAGTTCGCACTCGTACGTGTATACTTGTGCCTTCTTTCGAGTGTCCTTCCTTGTGTTTGAACAGCACTCTGCAAGTGTCGAGTTGTGACCGCTGTTAGTTCGCGTTGCCCTGTGTGTGTTCTTTTCGTTCGTCCTTTGCGCTTGAGCAGCGTATTGCAAGTATCAAGCTGCTTGCCGTTCTTCGTGTGACATTCTAATTGGGTGCTATCGCATTCATTGCTTCGCCCTTGCGGCGAAACTGAGTCTGTTTTTTAAAGAGATTGAAGTGAAAGTCAGTTAATGAAGTGAAATCAATTTAGACTGATATTCTTTGAGGTATGTTATTAGACAAGAAAATCACGTTTAATTTCTGAATTTCATGCTGGAACTTCAGCACTTAAATCTCACAAATTTCGCTTTTTTGGTATCTTGTTCACATGGGCTCAATAAAATTAGCTGGAACTCACTAGATCTTAAGCTCCCTCAGAAGACGTCATTAATTTGCATCAATAAAGAAATAGGTAGGCTGTAGTTTCACATGTTTTCTCACCTGCTGATAATAAAGTTGTTTCTCTCTCTCTCTCTCACCTGCTGAGCATCTTCTGGCTGCAACAATGGTGATTTTGGCATTGTGAAGGGTAACTTACTAACACGAGAAAAACCATATTTCTCTTTATGGAACACAAGCATGGAGATGTGTCAAATAATTGATAGCAACAATTTGCATGTAGACTGCATGCCAAAATGCAATACACTCTTACTGAATCATTAGAAAATTACTCGGTGAAATTTCCTGCACTGCGTGTTCTGTTTGTTAATAGTCCTGCATAACAATTGTTGTTGTCCTGCAAAAGAATCATTCTGAAGTTCAGAAGTGACGCCACCTTCATTGTCCTGTTGCCGAGGCCTCCAAGAATCAATTCTATGCTTTATATATTAAAAAGAAACAATATTCAACAACTTGGAAGAGAAATTCTTGAATTCAATATGAATCGAATTGCATGGTCTGTCACACACTTCCACTAAGACCATCTATGCGGTTTGCCATCGTAGCACATTCCAACAGTTAAAATATACCACTCGTCACATTTCATGTAAATGCCACTTCTAATTGGGGAAGTCGGACCTGCGATGGGCAGTCCAAAGTGTCCATATTGAAATACACCTACACTCAGTGTGACATCTCGAGTTCCATGAACGCTCTCTGTGAGGAGAGGAGACTACTACATTCCACGTATAAATTCTTACCTTCGTAAATTCAATTTCTTATTAACTAACCTCAGTTCATTTTGTAATGAGCCAGAAACACTTGATCATTTTCTTCTGTCATGCCACCAATGCTGCTCCCTTACAGAATATTCTCATAATCCTGGCTTGTAATCTTGGCTCAATTTGAGCATCAAACCCTTTGTCATTTGGCACTCATCAGTTACAATCCAAGACTCTATGTCAACTGCTCTACGAGAGTTTACTAAATCGTTAACAGATTACCTGTTAGTGTTGCTGACCGTAGGATGTATCTCTTCGTAATTTTTTTGTTGACTTATTGCTGAATGAGTCGTATCAGATTTTGCTGTGAATAATGCATGTAAGGTTTATTTTTTTAGACCAGTCTTGTTCCCTGTAGTTCTTTATGTAGTTCCGTTATTAGTCTGCAGTGAACCCAATCTCCTTTGTAAGTAGGAGCCAGTTATTGAGAAAACATCGTAGCTCCCAGTGTACCAACATGTGCCTTGATGGCGAGAGGAAGCCAGTATCAAATGCAGGTTATCGCATAATTATTATTTACCATTTATGCCAAGCCAGTGGGCATACTAGGAAGAGAAATATAGTTGAACTCTCATATTGAACCCATATTTGACGAATTATTGCGTATATCAGAGTTGCAAAATCCCCTTGAATATACTTTCGATAGAAAATATTTTGTATATCGAATTACCTATGTACACAACTTTTTTGTGATCCCCTTCAGATTCTCTATATCTGGGTTCCACTGTTCGAGACAACCCCCCTGTAGGTCGGCAAAAAGATTGGAGCTCACTCAGACTCACTCAAGAAATATATTTGCTCTAGGGGCTTACTCGGACTCAGACTGACCAAAAATTTACTCAACTGGACTAACTCACACTCACTAAACGTTTTCTCAACCGGGCTCACTCGGGCTCAAACTCACTGGTACATTACTCAGCCGGACTCACTCAACTGAGACTCGCGGCTTGACCTGAGTCTGGGTGAGCCTGAGTGAGTCGACTCGTGAGTCTGTTAGGGTAAAATTTGCTGCTTCGATCACAGTGTCAATGCTTTTTAATGCCAATATCTCACATAATCAATGCTCTACGATACGCCATTTGACCTTGTAACGTCTTATACGAGTTATAAGTGGTTTCAATCCACTAAGGACATTTTTATTAAATACGCGACTCACACGAGATATTTATATCATGAACTTCCCGTAGAAGGTTTGCGGGGCAAGTCATGGCACCCCCTCCCCACCCCCAATTCACGCCTCTGATCAATGCATATTGAGATGGTGCATGAACGCTAGTGCGTTGAGATATATCTGAGTAGACTTGAATATAAACTTAAGCCTATATAAGGCTGGTAGTAATGCTTAGTAGGACCATAGGTCGGCAATAACAGATGGAGCTCACTCAGACACACTCAAGAAATATATTTTGCTCTTAGGGCTCACTCCGACTCAGACTCACCAATATATTCATCAAGCGAACTCACTCGGACTCAGACTCACTAAATTTTCCTCAGCCTGACTCACTCGGGCTCAAACTCAACAAAATAGTACTCACCCGGACTCACTCTGACTCAGACTTACGGCCCAACTGAGTCTAAGTGAGTCTGAGTGAGTCGACTCATGAGTGAGTTTGCCGACCTATGACTGGGGCCAATGCAGGTGGGGGGTGGGGGTGCAGCTGCCCCCACTATCATTCCTGTGCGACTTGGCAGGGGTACTCCCCCTCGCTCTCCCCACACAAGGCCACAAATGTTACAACAGTGTTGAAATTTTTACCACTACATTGAGTCGCTGAGATTTTGTATGCCTCACTTAATAAGCAGCTGGTGAAGCTTCCAATAACTTTCTTACTTGAATGCAAAATTTCACTTAAATGGCTCTGCGCGTTCGTCTACATATTTACATGGACACTAAAGGCAAATTAAAATATGTCAGGGTGAAAGGTCACTGCTCGAGAATGTCTAAGACGCCAATATTACGTTCAGCAGCGTTTTAGTAATCGAGAAAGTAAGGTAAATGTAGGATACGATTTGTGCCACCTGTGGGACATTCTGGTACCAGCCTCACAATGTAGTAGGCCCTCAGTACAACTAGTCGCTCGTCATCAAGCTACCCATGATAAAAAGATCATTGCAGTGCATCAGGAGCGTAGCCAAATTTTTTCGGGGGGGGGGGGGGGTTCAACCATACTTTATGTATGTTCGTGCGTGCGTTTGTATGTGCACGTGTATATATACGCAAGCAAAACTGAAAAATTGCGGGGGGGGTTTGAACCCCCCCAACCCCCCTCCCTTGACTACGCCCCTGCAGTGGATTACAAGATGGAATAAAGTGCAACTTGTGCATTTCTGTTCTACTGTTGGAAAAAAAAAAACTTCTTGATGTTACCCTCAAGAACGACATGGGTGGTCCAAAAGCTCTGTTTTTGCCGGGCTGCGCTATGCTAGCATGGTCGCGTCCGAGTGGTAGTTTTGTTATTGCGAACTGTTGTGTGTGCTTTGCTTGTTCATGAAATTCGCGCAAACTGCAAGTTCGACAAGATTCTGCTTTCACGTGATGTCAGATACCCAAATAATGTACGCCGCATGATCAACAGCAGCTTCAGCAAAAAAAACAAGCAGCAAGAAACCACGGCACCAGCAGTCAAGCAGTAAAGGACAGGCATGACGAATGCCAAGTCACACGCTCCTCTCAAAGCGGGTGGTTTGAAGTGTGCTACAACCGTATGCGGACAACTAAATCGTAGGCTTGTGCGAATATTCGAGCAGTTCGGATATTCGAACGAATAATACAGTATTCGAATTCGCTTCGATTCGAATTTAAATTATTGAAAATTTCGAAGTATTCGAAATGAACGAATAGGTGTATATTAGTCCGCTTATAACCCCCCTGTAGAGGTGGTTTCACTGCGGTGGAGGGGTGCTCTACCGTGAATACACCTTTCTAGGAAAATCCGCATTGCCGCGAAGCCCTGCTTCAAGGTTAAATGAACATATTAACCTCACATCGATTCATCATTTCTTAAGTTTAAAAACTTGTTATACCGGCTTACATGCTCCAAGTATAGTAAATTTTAAAACATAACATATTTTACAGGTTATCATTTTCATTCTACCGGAAGCCAAATCCTGCTACTATTCAAAGTTGCTTACACTTCCTTAGAACCAAAAAGAATGACATTTGGACATGCCTTGTTACAATTAAAAAAAAAAAAACGTTGTGCAGGTTGGTTGGGTCATGACAAATATGCTCATTTTTCTTTAGAATATGTGATATATATTATTCGAATTCGATTCGAAATTATTCGACCAAAATCACTATTCGCTTCGAACCTAAAATTTACTATTCGCACAAGCCTACTAAATAGTGATTTTCTTTCACTAAGCATTTCCATGGCATGAAACACACACTATGAGATTTCTGGAATGCTATTTCAACAAACCACGGCAACTCATTATTTGTCTTTAGTGCCCCTCTAAGAGTCAAGTTGCACAGTTGAAATACAGGTCGTTTGTCAAGTGGCTTGGGCTTTCACTATCAGCGAAATGATTGACAAGTTTAGTCTCACAGTTTAGAAAGGCTTAATGGTTATCAGACATTTAAAAGAAAGAGGAGAACATTTAACATCATGTCAATTACAGACTTCAAGACCGTTCACCTACACAACTGATAAGTATTTGCGCATATTTGACGCAGTAAGAGGAGCCTCTGTACACATTGAATCAACACATTTATTCACTTATGTATACACATGTAGCATCATAACATAACAGATATTGTGCAGAATTCAAATAATACACACAGTATCCTTGGATAAACCTCGACACGTCCTGCGTAGTTACAGAAACAACGCTTATCAAGAATTCCTTATCCTGGACGCAAAAAGCACAATGCTGAGCAACGTTCCCTCGAGTCTTTCAACGATAGTTCAAGGGTGAACAGGGGCACACTCCCACAATATCAGACTAGATATGCAAAGGTGTTTGCACGTCCACACGCTTTGCCTGGGCCACTGATCAGCACATTTCGCAACACAAGGCACCTATCACATTTTTGTCAGCGGGTTGCAAGCTGCGAGGGAGCAGGATATCGAGAAACCTTTCACGAACTTTTGTCTTCACAGTCGGTTCTTCGTGGTGCTCTTGTGAAGGCGCGGCGGGTAGCAGACTTGAGAAGTATTTGTCGGTCAAACAAAAGATTGCCTTTGCGTGTCATGCAAGGTCAGAAGGTTCTCTGAAGCAGCAGCCCATTAAGAAGTTAGCACATAGAGATTGTGATCCTGAAAGACAAAGAGTGAGAGAAAATAATATGGAACACAATGGAAAAAGACCGACATGCTATTAGTAGTTTTAGAACTTTTTTTATTCGTACCGAGATTTTTTATTGGCCACTCGAAATTTACTTATTCAAACGCCGTACTTCAAACTCTGCCACACACGTCAGGTGCTTAAATGTGAAAACATGCTACCTTTCCAATTTTGTCACTGGATGTGGGGCACCTAAAGGAACGTAAACATATCCTGAATACGCTAACTTTCCTGAATAAAGGAATGCAAACATATTTAGGCGCTATGTTTGGAACTTTGCCAAGCGCTTCCATATAAAAATGTCAAAATTATTTGAAAGAAGGATCCCTACAGTATAAATTGTGCTGAGTGAATCCTCATTTGTTCAACTTTGTTTTTGTTTATATAATGTGATGAAACTCACACCCCATACATATCATGGTGTGCTGAATCAAATAGGGGTTTTATTCCTGTAATACATAGTTCTTGTGAACTTTATGTTCTTCATTTGGAGATGACATCCGTGAATACAAACTGGAAGCTAGTACACACTACATAATCCAACTTCCCAAATTTTTATGTAAAATATCCAATAAGCAAGGTAGTGATATTGTGAAAATAGCTTGGAGGGAAGTCTGTTACAAAGTCACAAGACTGTTAAATACTGGCATGCAAAAAAAGATTTGGAATGTATGACGTGGTTATATAGCATAAATTGAAGAGACAGACAAAGCTGGACCAAAGTTACAAGATAAAATTTTAGGAAAAAAAAAAGGCTTCTGGCAGACTAGAATAAAACATCTAGGAAAACTTTTTACAATAATTAACACGAACAATCTTGTCTTATTTTACTATACAGGGGAAATTTTTATAACAACAAAATTTACAAAAAAGAATTCCATAATTTTCTTTCTTTATTACGGAGTTCACTGCCGTATTAAAGGAGAATGCGGCATTGAGAGGCAGACATGTTAAATGTAGACACAAATAGAATGGGAAGTATGTACTGTACAACTTATTCTACTCGTGTCAATGTCTTCAAGGCCTGCCTTTTTGTTCCATGAATTCCTACAATGTCGCCTAACATCAAGTAGGTACAAAAAAAAGTTGCACAAATGCAGCACAAATGAATACAAGAACCGAAAGAGCTTTATCAAACAGTTCAAATAGCTCTCCACATCTACACTAAGGAGATATCGAAAGTATTAATGGCTCTTACGAACAGCAACCTACATTTTACACGCATGCTCAGCTTTCCAGTCATTTCATAGTCACTGCATTTTAGTTACAGGAAACACACATTTTCATCAGGGCATTCTTCAAAACAAGTAACAGTTGTAGAGTTTGGTTAAACCTAGGACAACAGTCTTAAATCTATACAGACATCTTAATAAGCCATACTATACATACATGCTTGCACACCAAAAAGGACCCGGAGGGACATTTTTCGTGCACAATTTCTACACAGTTCATTGAATGCTACCTAAAGAATCAAGCTCAACATTTCGCTCTTTTGCATTTGCATAAATGAATAGCCGAACTAACATGTGATCATAGTGAAAAAGAAAAATAATCTTGCGCTACCTTAGATGAGAGCAACTATTAATTACTCAAATACAGTATCAGAAAAAGAAAACGCGGCATGCAGGAGCAGCATATTTAATTAAGAGTTCTTACATAATTTTCACTTCCTGCCTTTTTCTGAAGTTCTCAACAGATATTTTGCTCATAAAGAACTAAAAAGAAAAGGCAAGCATAAGTTGCAACTAAGCTCCAAACCGGTTCCTTGAGCTCAGCACAAATAGAATATGCTAAGAAATGTATCCATAAAAGTTGTAGAAATGTGAGCCAAAAACACACATAAATAGAATATATAACACACATTTCAGCAGGGGAATGAAACAAATTCCTCAAGCTGATGCCTCACAAACAAGCACTACCATTTTTCCCAACAAGCAGCGTCTGTCCTTTATACCTTTGTCTGCATCGTTACTTTTACATTTTCAGTCGTGTAAAGCAATTAGCCTAACCTTTAGTGCCATCAATTTAACGTGTTGGTGCTGAGACTTTCTGCGTTCACATTGTGCTGAAATAGGATGAAGAGCAGCGTAACATGGGGAGAAGAAAAGCTTTCCACATTAACATATGTGGCATTGACATTAACGCTTCCATGCTATTCCAGCATTCTCTCACCCCCTCAACAACAGCTTGGCTGTTAAAGTCCATCCCATTCGAGGCAAGAGGCAATGCTGAGTGCGCGATTAAATCCAAGGGGTCATTGCTTGCAGCTGTAATGTGAAAATGGAGCTGTTTAAGGTGCTTAGCTGCTTAATTGAAAAATTAGCTTCATAGCTAGCTGGTGAAGATGTGTGAAAATTTCGATCAGAAGCTGTGGCAAATGTTTCATTGAAGAATGGTGATACTGTAGGATAAGCACAGAGACGGAGTCAAGAATGTGCACAACCTTTATCTGTCTCGTTCCTTTCCCTTCTGACACGTCCGGAAACGACCTTGACCACCTTCCACGTTTACCTGCTCTCTCATAACATTCATTTAACATTTCATCATCCAGTAATCGAGGCAATAGCACTCTTCAGTTTGTCATTTTGAATTGCTTAGCATGTCTTTTCAATGCACTGACTTCAGCCATTAATGCGTGCAGCATCTTCAGCAAATCTTGGGTAGTCAGGACAAGAAAGCAAAAAAATGAAAGCGACATGAAGAATGTGAAAAATGAAGTGGACTCTCAGCGTTCTTGAGACACTGACACTTGAGATGCAGGCTGTTGCAGAATATACGCACCTGCTACTCGAACATAATACCTGCCTACTCGAGTATAGAGAACAAGTAAAATGTATGTGACTGGGAGGAAAAAGATGGAAAAGAAAGAGCAGTTGGCAGAATTCTGGGCTATCTCTAGTTGCACATACAAAACAACGACAGAGGTCATATTCCTAATCAGTCATTTTTGCAAGTACCGCCATTAGCGAGAATCAAACTGGCTGAGCCAATAGACGAGATGTCTTCCAGTCCAATGAGGTGGCAAACTTAGGTGATTATGCTGACGAAAGTTGAAAGCAGTATTTCCCAGAAATCATGAATCTAGAATAGCATCTCAATTCAAATACAATATCGGTGAGAGCAAATAAAGAAGACGCAAGAGTTTTCAGGCCCAGAAGATGTGAAAAGGACAGCCAACGACAACAAAGATAAAAGGGGCAGACCACCATAGTTTTAAAGGACAAGGACCATCAAGAGTGTAAAAAAAGCAAGATGGAATCGTCAAACGAAAATCTTTGTCCAAGCAGGCTGTGACCAATTTGTCCTATTTAAAATTTTCATGCATGTCTACCAGTCAAGATGTTTCACAATAGACTGCTAGCTTGGGGTTCATAGTGAAAAACAAAACAACACTTTATTTTATCAAGAGTTGTCTGCTCTGTCTAGTATAGGCCTCTTGCCCAGTTCTAAATGCCCATCTCTTTCGCTACTGAAGTTCCATAAATATCCGCAATTTGCTCTTCGGAGCACAAGATGGTCACTGGGATTTCACTTTTTTTTCTGTGCCTGTGTGATATACTAGATGCTTGACTCAATTTCATGGGCGCCCCGCAGACTGGGAATGTCACAGAAATTTCCACATAAGTTGATGCAGAATTAAGGCT
This sequence comes from Rhipicephalus sanguineus, assembly GCF_013339695.2. Taxonomy (NCBI): domain Eukaryota; kingdom Metazoa; phylum Arthropoda; class Arachnida; order Ixodida; family Ixodidae; genus Rhipicephalus; species Rhipicephalus sanguineus. The sequence goes on along the minus strand of NW_023615888.1, from coordinate 173,996 downwards.
GCCTTTGGCTTATCATGCAAACTGCCACACATGCAAAGTAATAATAGGGAGTGGATACGTTCCCTGGTGACATGCACTAGAGTACACTTCAAATATCCACAAAGTAGCATGCAAAAGAACATACACATTTACATGTCAATAAGCCAGCAAAGAAAAGACAAGTCTAAAGCATTAATTCTTTTTTTCTGTCCTACACATGCAAATTTCCTAAAGCTATACATCAGCTACCACCCGTTTACTGCACACCGTTCAAAAAAAAGAGCACTTGCTCAGGTCGCAACGTAAGCTTATATGTTCAGCGAAACAAGGCTGTACAGTAGAAGCATAACATCATCACAAAAGCAGCATTTAAAACTGGCTGGTATTACCGAAGTGGACGAGAATAGTTTGACATAATTTACAATGTATACCTTTGCTCCTCTAGCAACGTATACAAACATTAGAAAACAATATCTGTACCGAAAAAAATAAACCTATGCTAGGAAGTGTTTGCAGACAACACAAGCACAATTATCAGTAAAAAGTGCCTATAATATATAAAGGGAATCGTACAACATTCCATTTGTGCACGAGACTTTAAACATTACATTGCAAGGAACATACAAAGCTGTACAGTGTCAGGGCAGGTGTGATTAATTCATGCAACTGCCACATGACATCTTCAACAGCTTCAAGGGAATAAAAAAGACAACCAAAAAAAAGCTCATCATTAGGCAATACAAAGAAAGCCCAGGGAGTCAAAGCTATCGGCACAATCGACTGCTTTACGTCAAAAGAAAGGCTAGACATCGATAAATATTCTTATTTTCAAGCTTTGTAGTTAAAAATCTACACTTACGCGCTGCGAACAGATTTTAATTTTCAGCTGGTCATTCTGGCTCAACTAACTTTACAGCAAACTGCCCTATTGCTCCAATCTTCAAGCACACAACATCTGCCGCAATTCAGAGCAGGATGTGAAAAAAGGGTTCACTTAAGCATTCAGGCAGAGCCTCTTAAACGGCAGGTCATTTGTCATAGACTGAGAGCTTACAAATGCATTAATGAGAGAACAGCAAGGCATCGCTTGTACAAAGCTTTCTTCCAGAAGAGGCAGTGTGAAAACATTGTGTGCCTGCAAGCCATCCTCACGAGACTGTAAGTTCTAGGATTAAACACTCACGCTATCATTCTTAGGCACACCTTCGCTGACATGTGACATCGCATCTGGCACCACACTTAGCTGAGCAATGTGTGTTCTTGACCATTGGTTTAGCTGATTAACATGCACTAGTTATGATATCACTGAAAAAGATGAACCCAGGACAAGGTTTCAAAAGGTCACTAAAGCGAAGCGCTACATCAGTTTATAACAATGAATTATTCTTTGAGAATCTTGCTCTAATTTTGCCACCATAGGTTCATTATTAGAAGAAAAAATGCAGGTCCAAGTTTTCGTGTTGAGCTTTGCGCAGAAACTTCAGCAAACAGAATGTCAGTGTGACGTCATGGGTTTCAAGAGTCTTTTCTTTTGTATTTTGGGCAAAGTGGATAAATAAAATTTCCTGAAGCTTGCTACTTTAAGTCTGTGATGTCACACAGAGATCAAATCGGCGGCATCACCTGCATTTTCTTTTATTGCACTCGCCAAGTGCCTTCTTGCGGCAAGAGTGGCACCTTTGGTATTGCGAGACATTAATTTACTATTATCATTTTTCGCTTCAGTGTTCCTTCAATTGCCAGTGACACCAAGATGCCTCCTAGCAGGCACTCTCTTGGAGCTGCTAAATTGGCTTACGACACATCAACCCAGAGTTTGCGGGCGTTGCTTATGTTTGTGCTAAGGTTCATCATGCCATCCGTAAAGCAGGCCAGTACTGTATGAAAAATGAATGCTCGAGGAATTCGGCAAAATGCCAATAGAGCTGAGAATGTAAGAAAAGATAACAGAAGAGCACAAAAAGAATGTTAAGAAAAGTTCTGCTGCCCCTCTTTTGTCTTCTGTCTTTTGCATGCACTTTATTTGCGCATGATTACTTCTGCAAGGATCAACCAACTTGCCCAAGAACAATCGTTTCTGAAAATAGCTTATTCTGGGCTTTGGCTTAAAAGCCAGTAAATAGCAATAGGAGTGCTAGTCACTCTTATTGACGGCGTCAGGTGATAAGAACATCTTATAATGAGCACTAGGAAGTAGCTAATCTGAGGAGTCAATTGTGATTAACTGATTTCTGATAACATCTGCAGAGGTGCAATATCATATTGAAAAAAGAAAAGTTGCTTGAAACTAGTAGAGAGGAGCCACACTAAAAGATGGCATCATCAGAAGGCAGTTTTAAATATGGTAGCATTATCATGCTCATAAAGCATCAATAATAAAATGATTTCTCGGGGCATAAAGGAAACAGATCTGCAAATAAAGTAAGGAATCTGAGGTGCCTTTTTGAAGAGAGCTTGTAGCTTGGCTAGTGGGTTAGTGTTCAATATTGCTAACAGCGCAGATGATGAAATAATGCATGTATCTCTTGGGTGTACCACATTTACTCACGCAAGACATGCACCCCTAGGGTAACTGTTTGGGCTTGTTCGTTTGGCATGACACAGGTTGAAAGCTCAGAAGACGAATACAGAGAAGAGGCTTGACACACACGAGCACTGACTTACAACAGTCTGTCTTCGTCTTCTATGCTTTCAACCTGTGACATGTACCCCAACTATCGAGGTGAAAAAGTTTGCGGGAATGAAAGACATTTCACTGAGCCCAAAATTTTGAACATAGGATGCTCAGAATCTATTGATACCATTGCTAAAATTATTTTAAGTTGCTTGCATACTGAACAACACGTGCAACCATCTTTGGGAATGCGACGATGAGGTAATAACCTCCAGTGACAACACAAATCAGATCAAAAGCTAAGGTTGATGGAGAGTGAAAAGTAACAGCCATATTAATGAATGTACAAGATTATGTGAATGCGACATCGTCTGTAGTTTTAGCGGGTAACCACCGTTATGCCTGACCGGTGCAAGAATTGCATTCCCTGCCGAAGCTATGAAGAAAAGGTGTAGGCTCAAAGGGTCTCTTATGCATATGCCTAAGACGACTCGAAGGCGAAAGCCACCATCTTAATCTTTTCTTGTCAATTGATGTCTTGATCCCCCCCACCCATTCCAAAAGCTTTCTGCATCTACATGGTTCTGCGTTGAATCCAGAATCGGAGGCATTGCAAGCTTTCTGCACCTCGGCTAGTTTTGCGCTGCCTCCAGGATCACCCCACCTATGACCATGTGATGACTTAGTCATCATATGACGTCATGTTATGTGTTGTCATAGCGCCGTCATAATGACGTCACAAATTTTGGTGATCTGTGACGTTTTAATCTCTGATCACGTGACTTCTTGCATAGCTTGTGTTGACACCGCCACTGGTCACTTTTCACGTTTGATGTGGCATCTAAGGCTTTTGCCTAAATAAATACGACACGGCCCTCGTCCTGTCATTCATGCCGTTCATTGCATTATAAATAGGCACAAATGCGCATGGCCCAGAAAGCTGCCCTGAGCCACCATATTTTGCATACGGATGGAGTGCAGTGAAGCCATAAAATCTTATATCTTAGGTGGAAAGGCACAGAAGCAAGTAAGAAAACAGTAGGAAAGAAGGTTTCATTCCTCCTTGTCTGGTTCTTTTTTTGCTTCTTTTGCATTTTTTTTTTGCCACTGTAAGAAGGGTGAACAACTACTTCCACAGCAAGTAGTAATAAGTTACACATTTTCCTTAATTTCGACAAGACCGAGCATTTCTGATCCACACAGTAGTGGCCTGCTCTGAGCAGCATCATTACGGCACCTCTATACACAGGAAGAGTTCTAAACAGCTGCGAGAAAAAGCATCACTCTGGGCATTCTTGATCGTAATTCAACGGATCCTATATTATGTCCATACAATGACGCAGCACATTGCAGGCAAACTGACTGCGCAGTTTTCATTTCCAGACTATGAGATGCTACCTTATGTCATATACCATTGAGACAAATAATAACCTATAGGCCTCTTCCGTCAATTTGCAGACAAGAGAGACAGACCCACGCTTTTTTTTTAACAAGCAACGATATACAATGCATTTCATGCTGCACAGTTTTCTTTGATTCGTTCCAGAAATCAAACTACAGGCACCTAAAAGGTACAAATTGCAAGCTGGGAAGTGTCAATTTGTGGGAATACACAGCAATGAGTGCTTTGGAGGGTGGGGGAGGAGGCGTAGAGATTCCCGGTTAAGACTTCCACATCTGACACCTTTTTTCGCTAGTAATAGACACACACTGGCAGCACATGACTGACAAGCACATCATGATGCGCTGAGGCACCCCTGACCTTCAGGCTGCGACGCCGACGCAGCCATAATTGTAACAAACGGCGGAGGCGGTATGTATTTCCCGCGAAGAGGAATAAAGTGGATTAACTGAGGGTGAATCGGTGCTCGGAGCCATCTGCCAGCATGAGGCTGACGGTGCGACTGGTGATCCAGACTAGCCACGCCATCTTGAGCGAGTTGGCACGCACGCTGTCCGGCAGTGGAGGCGTCGGGTAGGTGCGCACACAGCGCGTCTGCGCGTTGCCCAGCCCAAACAGACCGGCTGCAGTCTGTGGGAGCAAAAAAAGAAGTAAACGCTGTCGATACACCATCAGCAAACAATATAGCTGTGCATTTGGGGCAAAGAAAGACAGGAATGAGGGACTCTCAAGCAGGAACCAATACAAAGTCAGACTGGTGCAATGATCGTTAAAAAGCCTGTCTACAGGTATTACGTTTTGAGAACTAACACCACACTTAAAGGGGCCCTGCAACACTTTTCCAAGTAATCATCCAATGGCTTCCACACATATTGACTGCCGCAAATATTTTTAGAATCTGTCAAGTGTGAGCGGAGTTACAGGGGTTGGCTGCACGCTTTAAGCACTCTCTCTCTCTCTTTCGTACCAGTGAGCACGCTGAAAGCTATGCAGGGGGTGGGGGGTGGATGACGAGGGGGCAAGAAGCCCCCTTGTCCATGTCAGTGCACGTCATGACCTTGAGCGCTTATATTTTTTTCTTCGAATGCGCGGTTTACTTTCAGTGTGATTGCGAGCGAGCGCACACGTCGTGGCATCCCGCGGCGGCCGTGGTAACTAGTATGCAGCTCACGATGCTCAAATCAGCCAATGGCCCTGGACTTTGGATTTATGGCGTGGTCATCTAGGTTTATGGCATCATTTTTCGAGAGAAGAGCGAGCGATTTCCAGCCAACTTTGAGAATTAAATGTAAATTCCAGGTCTCTTGCTGCACTATTTGGCTCGCGTGTTCTCAGGAGCCTTGATTATTGATCGGCAGCATTTTCTGACCATGCTCAAAAAGTGTTGCAGGGCCCCTTAAGCATGGATAGCCCGACTAGCTACCTCCCCAGTTTAATTCCCAATGCAAAACTTTCCTTGACTGACTGGCATCTGCTGTGCAGTGTTCTATTTACATCGAAGCTTCTTGGTAGTTTTTGTTTACGGGTTGGCAGTCATTACCTGCCAGAAGCAGAGCTTGTTCTCCCCACTGGAATAGGTGGCCAGGTATTTGCCATCAGGAGAGAATGTGCAGGCAACAACGCTTGTTGAGTGGGCCGGTATTATCTGCAGAAAGAGAAGCAAACTCAGTGATGAAGGAGAAACAAGGAGAATAAAAAGATTTGAAGTAGAAATATATTCAAGTATCTTTTCCTTTCTAATCACGGTGCAGAATTTTAATTGCCCCTTGGTCAACCAGACAGATTCCTGTCAAACATTCATGCTTAAGATGCAACAACAACATGAACAATGCACATAAAAAATGTTTGTCATATTCTCACGTTTAAGACGAGAACGACGCACACAAGAAATGATAATGAAAACAATCATATGCTCATGCTCAAGATTTGATGAAGACATTGTAGTGAAGAGGAAGAGAAAAACACTTCTTCCTTCTTGTTTACTACAATAGTCATACGACAATGTGAACAATGCACGAAAAATGTTCATGTCAGGCACTCATGTTTAAGACCCAACGACGACATTGTAGAGAAGAGGCGGAATAAAAAGTGAGTCTTCCTTCTTTACTAAAATCATTGCATTACAGCACAAGCAATGCAAACAAATAATGACTGCACTATCAACTGGCCACTTATGGAGAAGAGAAGCTTTTGCATAGGGGCAAACCTTGCATGTGCATTTCTCTATGCTTGGAGGCCACAGGATAAAAGCACCCATACTGTGTTTTGTAGTTGCAGAACTTTTTTTTTTACCGCAGCATCTGTTTCCGTGAAAATAAAAAATTCAGGAGCCCTTCCCTAATCCGGGAAATGGGGGCAAGTGAAACTTGAAGTGGGCATGCTTGACCTACTGCTCTTCTTTCTTTCTTTATAGCTAGCAGCCATCCCCGGAACGATGTTTTCGGGCTCAGTCGACGTGGCGTCTTTCGTGTTCTTTCCAGCATTCGCCAGCCTTTAGAATGGCCAAACGAAAGGACCATCGTGTGATCATGGAAACATGGTTTAAGAATTCAATTTTGTTGAAGTCAGAATTTTTCCGAAATGTGCAATTCCCGATATCGACCTTACGCACTGTCCAGCAGATCGCTTTTAGTCCGCCAACACGAAATATGAATGAATTGCCCACAGCAAGTGTACTGCTTCTCAACTGTTTTTTGCATCATAGGTAGAATGCATTCATATGATTCAGTTCAGTTCACATTGGGCAAGCATGGGCATGTGGCGTAGTGTTCAATGCACTTGCTTTCCTACCACGGGGACCTAGGTTCAAGCCCCAACCCCAGAAAGAACATTAATTTTGTTGCATTTATTATTTATTTGGAGTGCGTGACAGCTGTGGGTGAGGAGGGTTTTTTGGAACACCACCAGCTACACAGGTCAGTCAATACAAGCTTCGCTTGAAAAGTACAGCAAACAAAACAAAACAAATCTCAAGCGAGATTTCTTGGTAGTAAAGCGATTATCTGCGAGTGAGTGAAACTTTTCTTCTTAACCAATCATGGATGAACGCTTGGTGACAACACTGCAATTAGAAATACTTCTGGTGAGCGCCGCTTCATGCTGATGCTGTCAGCAGCGGTGTAGCAATTTCTCTGGGTAATTGAAATACCAAATATTTCAACATCGATGTTTCTTACCTGCACTAAAGGCATCTCAAGCAATTAGTCTACATTACCTGCAAATAAATAACGGCGGCTTAAAAAGTTTTCAAGGGCCCCTTTAGCATACTTTATATTAAAGTTCCTTTGTTCAAATCAGTGCTGCGGAATTCTGCAAGGTGATGGACGAATTATGAAAGAGAAAACTTACAACCAGCTGTTTTGTAGAACAAAACTACGAGGACATCCATAAAGATTTCTCAGAAAGAAAGCTTCCTAGTTGACAAAAAATTCGTCCTGGTCCGGGGATCGAACCCAGGACCGACAACTTTGTGCTGCAAAACAGGTGGTCGTCAATTTTTCCTTTCATAACCCTTCCACCAGCTCGTGGGATTTCGCAGAACTGATGTGCAACATTCAGTGTCCACAGGCTTCGAGTTGTCGATTAATTCGGGTTGTCTGTTAAAGCGGCGATGACATGGTCACCCAACAATTTGCGGTTTTCAGTGAAAAATAGGAGTAGAGGGTCTATTGTGCCTGTACATATAAAAAAATTAACTGTAAAAGAATATCTCAGTGCAAAATAAGCCCTAGAAGTCGCCAGCTATCAACTCCGCCTACGGCCGGCGACCACGATTTTGCCATGGAGTGTGTGACGGCAAGTGCTGCATGAAGTGGAGCCGTCGTCTTCTACCAAAGTTTCAGCGGTTGCAAATCGTTTAATTCCAATGTCAAGCTGAAGAAAGCTGAAATGGCTCGACGATGAATACGCAGCTGACCACTGAACAAAATCGTTTGCCGGAATGCAGATGCTCGCGCAGCATGCAGCTCGTTACATCACGGCTCGCGAGTGCGGCAGTATTGCCCGACTCTCAGGCCGCTCATGCATTATAAAAATACTCAATTATAAATTAAGTTCTCGACCAAATGTGCTAAAATTTCACCAGCTTGTTTGTGAACTGTCAAGGATTAACCCAAATAACACAGATTATGACAGAAAATTGGGTGTCATGGCACCTTTAATAAAAAAAAAAGCGAAAGCTTGAACTCGGCCACGCAAGGCTTGGGACACAGCAAAGCTGGCCGATTTAATAGCATTTCATGGCTGGCACTAGGTTGAACTTGGCAGACTCGAGGTTTAAACTTGGATGTAGCTATGTCTGAATGTGACTGTACTAGGTTGAACTTGGTTGTAGCTAGGTCTGAACTTGGCTGTAACTAGGTGGAGCTTAGCAATGGTAGGTCTTTCTTAGCTTATTATGACACCATCAAATCGGTCAGCTTTGCTGTGTCTCAAGACTTGCGCGGCTGAGTGCAAGCTTTCGCATTTTAGGGGCGAAGCTCCTCTTAGTCTAACCTTGTCACGTCTCCGTTGTCTGGCGTAACCACCTTTGCAAACTGCCCACTACTTCGTCTTTGCAAACATCCCACTACGATCCATCACCGATCCATTACTTCACCGACCATAAAGCCGTTATAATGAAGGGGGAACAGAAGCCACGTCCAGCTACCACTTACGATTAAAAAATTTCTTGTATAAATATATACAGTGTTTGTCATGTCTTTGATGATGTACTGGGCTATCGCTTTGATTACTGCTGGGCGAAACCACTGAATATTTCACAGTGTAACCATGATTGCTTCAGGAGCTTCGCCCAAGCTCTTCGTCATTCACCCGTGGATATGCTGTGAATTTTTTAAGAGAGATGGAGAGTTCTCGTCTGAGTGAGAGAAATATTAGTATCTAGCAGTCATCATTGTAGCTACCACCATCCTCATCGTCAAAATTAAATAATAATAATATCTGGGGTTTAACGTCCCAAAACCACGATAATCGTCAAAATTCTCTTGCAAACCGTCGTTGGGTATTCTTCTGGGTCATCACCACCATTGAAGACTTCTACCAAATCAATTCTTCCCGATGTTCTTGCTCTACCAGTTGTTGCTGTGGCCGCTGCTCTGGTTGTTTTCTCTGACTAAGCAAAAGCTTTGCCAAGAGAGAATCCAGAAGCGGTGTTACCACTTCGTAGCCTAGTCTCTAGATGCTTATCGCCGCATAGAGGTATTTGCTGTTATCAAGGGATACACCAGGTCGGGACACCCAGGCAAGCTTGACCGGCATCTTCACCATCAGAGCCTTGTTATCACTGTGGTAGACTGCCAACGGCTTGCACAACTCGCTTGTGCAGGCAGGATAAAAGTTCACATAGATTAAATCTATGCATATGCGCTGCATTCCACTCATGGTGATCAGCAGTATCATCTCGTCGTCTCCTCTTCTCCCTTTCCTTGGCCACGCATTTTGCATCTGCCCGTCGCTACCGTTGCCGTTCTTGCATAGCGACACAAGCCTTGCTTCACGATGCGCGATTTCTTCTTCGAGAGTACGTACTTTCTTTGCACATCCCATGGCTGTATCTGATCGAGAGGTGCAAGCACAGCGGAACTTGGTTGCGCGAGGTGTCTCTGTTGCTGGGTGTGGCTTAGCGATAGCAGCTCTGTGGTTATCGCTACCACGTATCCCATGGCTGCATCTGATCGAGCGGCAGAAGGCTGGCTTTTCGTGAAACACACACATTTTAACGATAGCTTAAAAAACTTCGCTCTTAAAACTGATTAAAAGTGAGCATACTGGAAAGATAACACACTACAATATATCGGCTCAACCGCTCGATAAATACAGAAAAGCTGTGCACGAAACAGACTACACACTGATATTTAACACTGAAGATGCCAATGAGTCATATGATAATTCTATGATCAAACTAAAAATGTTTACTTTAAATCATTTCAGATTGAATGCTACAAGAGTAAAAAAGACATCGTAGAGGCCGTGGATCTCGAAAGAACTCCAAAGACAAATAAAAAAAAACTGTACTTATCTTTCGTCGGGTCACCAGACTAATCAAAGTGAAAAAATAAAACAGCTAAGAAATTGAACAAAGAAAAATAAAAGGTAAAAGATGACAAATACACTCGTGTATTTAACAATGATTGCATGTATAGAAGTAACAAAGTATCGCACAAAACAAAGAATATTCTAAATTGCAGGCCACTCACTAAAGTAAGAGCTCATTAATTCGGATTTGATGGGACAAGAAGAAATGTCAGAATTAAGCCAATGTTAAATTATCAAAAGTATCGAGAGAACAATAAATAAGTATCTGTTACATCAATGCATTTTCATTTTCTCGATGAATTTGTTAATCCAGTACTTATTTTGCATAAAAGCAGTGTCAAAGCCACAATTTTTGTCATCCCAGCCGGAAAAATGGCTAGCAACAGATCATTCACCGATCAGAATGTAGCAAGCGAGTTTTATGCCAGCATGCGGACCGCGGCTGAAGCTCTTCAAGAGCTTCCACCATATTTGAGTTTTGTGACATTACGTGCACATTTCCCACAGTCGAAACGAAGCTACCGAGAGTTGCATCCGCTGTGGATGATACCGTGGTCGTTAAAGACATGGTTATAGCGTTTACGCAGTTCTTAAGGCACGCATGCGGCCTACATCCAGAGTAGAAATGAAACTGCTGAGTACTGCATCAGCCTAGCTCTCTAATGCACAATCATGGATGGCCACTACGTGGTTCTGAAGGCACGCAGCAAAAACGAAACTACTGCTTGTCACAGCTAAGCTTTGACCACATAGTCGCTATCAATGCGATCATAGATAGCACCCATGCAGTTCACGTGCGCTGAGTAAATCGAAAATGAAACAAGTTTGCCACAGCTGCTGAAGTCTTGGTCGCCAACAAGGCAATTGTGGCAAGATCCGCTAAGTCAGAAGGTTTAAGTCCTCCTTTTGCCTTAACTGGTGGGCAAATCCTGCATGTGTTATGCCTCCCCCCCCCCTCCAAAACATTGTGAATGGTGACCAGGCCTTCTGAAGAGCCTCGGCCGTTTCGGTCGTTCGTGAACCCTGTTTTCGCTCCTTTGCGTCGCACATTTGTGGTGGTTTGTGCTTGGTGAGCTTCGAGGATCATCCAAATTAATGGGTTGCGGCCAAATACGACTGAACTAACCAGAGTTTCATGCCATCAAACAATATATGCTTTCCGGAACAAGAGGACATCCGAGTTATCCAATTTTCCAAATTAACAGGGGTCAAATGAACTTTTACTGTAAACGAATAGATACCACTGAAAATCGATGGTACTCTTGTAGGTGGCACAGAACTTGTGGACTACTTTAATAATTTCTTTGTGAAAGTAGGACGCGTAGATCACAGCATTCAGGATAGAATGCATGCAGCTTCATTAAGAGAGTCTCTATTCCCACAGCCTAATAGCATTTCTGAAGTGACGACTGACACATTTTTATCATTGGCCACAGCAGAGATAGGGATGATTTAGAAATCAGACCGGTTAAGTATGTCATAGACCTTCTCGCTCCTGCTGTATTATACATTTTTAATGTTTCACTGTCAACTGGAGTGCTCCCTCGCAAAATGCAGCTACTAGCACAAGTAATAGTTATTCACAAAGGGGGTGCACTGAAAAAAGCTTCTAACATTAGCTTTATTTGGATTTCAGCAAAGCGTTGATTGAATTTGCCTTCGCGCTGCCGATCACTAGCTTACTGGTTGGCTCAATTGGTAGAGCAGCTGCCCAGGAAAGGCGTTGGTCCCAGGTTCCATTCCTGTACTAGGATGAATTTTTCGTCAACTAAGAAGCTTTCTTTCTAAGAAAATCCATATGGCTGTGTACTGCAAACTGGTGGTCCTCTACTTTCCCTTTCATGAAGTCTTTTTTGTTTAGCTCCAAGTTTCTGTTCTATATGTTATCATTGGTAGACAAAAAGCAATGATAGTGCAAATTATGTTATTTTTTTGTTTTCAAGCATAACAGCAAGCTACTTAACATGGCTAAGAATGCCTGCCGTATGCACTCCAAAGCATTTTTGTTCTTCCATAAACTTCTTTCTTACACACATTGTGCAGCCACAACCATACGGTGTGACAAGACAGTGACGCCTGAGAGAGCACAGGAGTTCATTCTAATCCTTAACTGCAACAGAAATAACAAGTTAAAGGGAAGTCAAAGTGAATGAAAAGGCATTCGACACTTCAGCAATTAAGCTACTGTTTTGATGTATTAATGCCCAGCCAGCCATTGAGCTTTTAATTAGGTATGAATATGGGAGGACCAGCGCAGCAGTAAAATAAGAGTTCCACAAAATTCTTCTATGCGATGAAGTGCAAGAGTGCACAAAAGTGAAAAGAAAAGAAGAAAGAAATAATAATGGACATGCCTGTGACTTTGAGGCCCTCAATTCGTATATAGTCAGGTTGCCACTCTTAGCTCCAACAGCAATGCGGCGTGTTGCCCCACAGTAGCTGACATTGTGAAATCTGCAGAAAATGAAATGAAAACATGACAAACATTGTCAAGAGGATCGAATAGGCAAAAGTGTGACATAACTAGAGGTCACCATGCATCTACATGTTAAGTTGTCGCGTACATGGGCACAATCACGCCGTCAACTGAGACAGCACATCAGCTACTGCTAAAGAAAGGGACACCCAGTAAAGCTTAGGTGATCCAGTTGACTGCAAAAAAGCGGCAGGATCAGCCAAGCCGCTAAACTGAAAAGACCGTGTTTGCGATTTGCCATGCGAGTTCCGTGCATCCAAGATTCGTTATTTTACGTATTCACCTCTTTGCTACTTGCATCCACATTCGTGGACACGACTTCTTAACAAGCAACACAACAGCAAACTGCTCAGCGTTGTTGAAAACTCATGCCTTTATTGCCCAGAATGTCCTTTACCCACACTCCAAGAGTGAGCAGCAGAAGTCGACTTCAGCTTCTGATGCAAACAAAATAAAGCGGCAATGAGCAGCTCCCGCAGTGACTCAGAACTAACCTTGTAGAAGTTTTGCAATTTTTACTTTCATACAAAGTAGCGTTACTGCAATTTAAAAATTATTTAAAGCCCCAAAAGCTACAATTCGTATTTACTGTGCATGTTTTCGCCATGTTTGCAACTAATGTTCATGTCTGTGGACACCCACTTATACTCTTTGAAAATTAAATTTTTTCTGCTGTTTTTTCTTTGCATTTGGGGTACAATTTGAAGTAAGCTTTCGCAAATTGCAAGGTGGATGACTTGCGTCATAATGCTAAGGTACCAACTGTATGACAGCTCAGCTGTTGAATGTACTTCTGAAAATTTTTCATGACTTTTGCACAACAAGAGTGTTGCTAGTACCGTGATAAGAAGGTACACTTGGCAGTTTCTGAGAATGACGTTATTTGTAGAAGTGTCTCGTGCTGGTCACATGAAATCTCGTGAAAGTGACCAAAAGTGATCGCCTGAGTATATCGCCCAGCACTTTTCGTCACTCGTGAAATGAACTGTTAGTTGATTTCCTGACAAATATGTAACTCAACCGTAATGAAATCGCTTAAATGCGTCAACGCGCTTTCGAACCAGTTTTACGATGAGAAACTCGGTAAAAAACTGAAACCCAACAAACTCATCAAAAAGCTGAAAAATAGGACAGTAAGCTGGAAGACGTACTTGCAGATGGCAGGGAACAGTTCGCTGAGCCCACGCATTTTCAGCTGCGTAGGATCAAGGCAGTGCAGGACAATCTCCATCACCTGAGCAAAATGCAAGACAAAAAAGAGCATGGCAATGTGAGCATTGTTAGACAGTTCACTCAGGAGTGGCATACAGTAATGCACCAAGGATTGCTATCAAGTGTAGAAATACAAGTGAGACGTAGAAGCGTTAACCAATGAGCTAGTTGGTGCAACATTTCAGACATTATCATGATGTCATCATGTGACGTCACAAATTTTGGCGATCTGTAATAGTATCTGAGGTTTAACGTCTCAAAACCACGCTACGATTATGAGGGACGCCGTAGTGGAGGGCTCTGGAAATTTCTACCACCTGGGGTTATTTAACGTGCACCTAAATCTGAGTACACTGGCTTCAAACATTTTCGCCTTTTTGGCGATCTGTGACATCATGATGACATCATATGGTGACGTCATCATGTGATGATGATTTTTTCATCGTGATGAGACCGGCATCCCGCGCCGACGACGCGGGATGCCGGTCAATTTTGCGTTTGATGACGCATCTAAGGCTTTCGACTTAATAAGTACACCAACGAAAAGAACACAAGTACTGACAGGAAAGATACTCACCTTGCAGCTGAAGGACTTGTTCTTGGGCTAGTTGGTGCTCGCTAATAATCAGGTGTAGCGTAAAGACACATAACAAAGACACGGAAACACACAACACAGGCGCTACTTACAATTTTAATGGAAAATGGACGAGAAACAGTTTCTGTCTCTCGTCAAACAGAAAAAATTCTGTTTCTCGTGAATTTTCCATTAAATTTGTAAGTAGCGCCTGTGTTGTGTTTCCGTGTCTTTGATATGTGTCTTTGCGCTACACCATGATTATTAACTTGCAGCTGGGTTTGGTGCAAGTTGCAAGTTAAGGGTCTTTTCTGTCAGTACCTGGGTTCTTTTCGTTGGTTACCGTATATATACTCGAATGTAACGCGAATTATTTTTCCAGATTTTTGCTACCTAAAGTCGACCCTCGCGTTACAATCGAATACCAAAATAACTATATCTTCTTCCTAGACGCAACGAAAAGTCATCCCTCGCGTTACAATCGTGGTCGCGCTACAATCGAGTAAATACGGTAGTTACTTATCAACAATTCTGCATTCTTCACCTTTGAAATGCGAGACTGCTGGACCCATTAACAAACCACAATATTTAGAAAATAAACTGAGATTGTTAAACAACACACGTCAAACACTGGACATAAATTAACGAAAAGCATGCACATTTCGGATGAATAATGCCTTGATTGGCAGCCAAGGAGATTTTCAATGTTTTCCACACTGCACAGACAAAGTGCATACAACCACTCATGCATACACACCCTGTTAAGTTCATTGCATCCTTATCAGAAGAAAATTTTTTAAATTTGCGGGGCCCTGTCTTCTCAGTACAGTCAGACATCGATATTTTATTTTTTATTTTTTATTTTATTCATCAAATACCCACAGCGCCTTCATAGGCATTACAGTGCGGGGCGGAATTACTTAAAGTACTCCATGTAACCTGTACTTAAAGTACAGGTTACATGGAGTAAACATCACAACATAATCATAACTATACTATTGCATCACAGCATGGTCTTACCTATACAACATCATAGAGTGCCTGCACAAACGCGGCATTTGAAATTATCTTCACAATGTCACTGGGTAGCCAATTCCAGGCTCTAACTGTATTGGGGAAAAATGATTTGTTATACACAGCACTTTTACAGAATATTTCTTTCACTTTTAGATCGTGATCCACTCTTGCAGACACATAATCAGGGCCATGCAAATATTCATCCGATCAATCCCTGTTCGTGTATGTCGTAGAATAATTTCAATTTATGAGTGCATCGTCGTTTTTGAAGACTATCCCATCCAATTAATTTTTTTGCCTCAGATACACTAATTGCCTTGAATAATTTCGAAATGCAAACTGCACGGCTGATACGATCAACATGAGAAACCAGGAATGATGAATAAATAATCTTTTTTTCTTTTTAGGTGTTAGCATGTATCAAATTAGTGCTTACAAAAAAAAATGCAGCAATAGTGAAGTTATTCTTCTGTCACATGTGAATTTGTTGCAATGAAGCTCGACGTTCGTACTTGTTACCGCCACTTAAAGAAGCATAACATGAAAATTTGGATATGAGCATTACAAGATACTGCACGAAAAAAAAGACAACCGGTCTAAGCTCAGCACCAACTCAGATGTTCATTTTTAAATATGTAAATGTGAAATGCAAGAATGGTCTTCCTATGAAACCGGTGACCTGATTTGAGTAAATTATATTTTATCAATAAATCGGGAGCTAATTACACTCACCATAGGAAGGGGAGTTTTTATTTAGGATCCAGCAGTTTCTACGAAAAGCAGTGAAACAACACATGTCTCAAGCAACACATGTTCAAGCTGCAGCAGTTTCTACAAAAACTGCTGCAGCTTGAAGAAACCTCATTGAAAATTTTTTGGGAGTCCCTCACTATGGCGTGCCTCATAATCATACTATGGTTTTGGCACATCAGACCAGCAGGATTTGAAGTTAATTTAATTTTAACTCACCTCGACGAGCAGGTCAGCAACTTCCGTCTGCATCTTGTCGATGAGCAGCTCGACGATGCGCAGGATCTCGGGGCGTGCGCGGCTGAGCACCGTCTGGTGCAGCGATATGTTGAGCGACTGTGCATTTTGAGCGAGCGTGTTGTAGCGGTGCACCTCGCGCGCCAGCGTTGTGATGAACGTTGGCGGACGCGCCGTCGCAATCAGGGACAGCGCGTGCCGCGCTGTGCGGCACGAATCTGCCGCCGGGGTCAGCGGCAGCCCGTACGACATGCTGGAAGACAGATCAGAACAGGCACTTCTGAGGTGACGGGAAAACTAAAAAGAGACAGAAATATCCTGCTTTCCTGAGACTTTTTATACAAATACAACCCAAGCACATACATCAAACACGTACAACACATACTTGCAAAGAAACACGAATAGCACATCTTGTTTTAGTTTTCTGGCATCTTTTCTGCATCTCTCATAACAATTTAAGCTCCTCTATTGCTTATTGCAAACAACACCGAATCTCACAAAGAAACCACTCAAGACTTGTGGATATACCGTAAAATCCTGAGCAAGCGGCCCCCTCTCTTTTTCTGGAGATCTGAAATATCCACCAATGACCAAGCAAGCGCCACACCCCCCCGGCCCTCCTGCCATTTTCACTGCTTCATTAAGCGTTTTTATTCGCTTTACGGGGCCATACAATGACAGTGAGTGCATACTTATTCAATAACGAATTTCATTGGAAGCATGCGGATCTTGAATTTTGATCTGTGACCGAGCAAGTGCTCCCCTCCAAATCTTGTCGGATTATCTTTCACCGCAGGGGGAGGGGGGGGGGGTGCTTGCTCGGGATTTTATGGTAATCTATTTTATGATGAAGTTTTTAGTGCAACTAGATGTGCTGAAAAACGCTACATGACTGTTTTCAGTTTTTTGAAGAAACTTGATCACTTAAAATATTTATGTCTTGGGGAAATGCAAAGAACATGAAAATATAAGGCACATATGTAGGCTTATTCTGAAGGTGTGTGTTAACAATTGAAATGAAAACTTTGAAACCTTTTATTCTGGCCTGTCTAGAAGTATTTATGTAGGAAATGCTTCCAATATTTTCTTGTTTCACTGAGAGAACTGAGAACGGCAGAGATTTCATGTTTAGAGAAAGTGGGGGTCACGCTGTGCATGACACACTGGAAGTTTGGAGTGTGTGTGCCCAATATGCTCTTAAAGTAAAATGCACATGAATGTTTACTTCCTTAGTGAAAGATTATGTACCAAGTGCTTGAAACGTCGGGTCAAGTTTCAAACAAAACAGACAGACCCCAAATCAAACCACGCATGTCTTTTTCATCGTACATTTGCTTACTACGGTACTTGATGATGACTGTAGCGCCAGTGGAAACATCAAAAGCAAAGCATATGATTTTAATTTGTTCCTGGAATTGGTTTCTGTGCCAACAGCAGTGTTGTTCATCAACAATTTCTGGCAGTGGACGTGACATAGTACACTGAGGGTGTTGAGTGGTTGGAAATACAAATGCTTATGCACATGCGTATGCTGTGTACTTACTACAGTCGAGCCCGACTATATCGGACCCGTTTATATCAAATTATCCCGTATATCGAACAATTTCTAAACACGGTAAATTTACATTGAGAATATATAGCAAAAGTTACTGTTACATCGAACGAAAATAGCAATGACAACCGATATATCAAACTCCATGTGCCTCAAAAGTGCCCCAGCAACTTGGCTTTCCCTCGCGGTGGCGGGGAAAACTGCCGGCGCCACCCCAGAAAAAGTGGTTTAGACCCGGCTGTGCACGGGCGAACACCCCCCTGCAAAAAATTATCCTGGCCCGCTCGCAGCGCTTACAGCCAATCAGAGGCCGTCGTGCTTTCTCCGAGGTGCGGAGGCGGTACAAGTGAGCGCCATTTTTTCTTTCTTTTGCTTGCGTGCTGCTGCCTCTTTTCCTTGAGTGCTCGTTCAGCGTGGTCCGTGCTGGTGGTGTTGCCTGTTGGCACTCTGCAAACTTTCTTGGCGCACTGTTGTCATGGCTTGTGCAAAGAGGCAGAATTTGCCGTTCGCCACGAAACTCAAAATTACAAATCGAGTCGAGCGCGGTGAGAAGAAGTCCGGCGTCGCAACCGCATACGGATCGACATTCGACGAGTTCGTCAGTGCGGACGATGATGTCGCCATCATGGGCCAGCTACAAGATGAGGACTACGTTGCAGACGTCGTGCCGACCACGAGCCAAAGCGACAGCAATAAGGAAATTGACGATGGCCCTTTGCCTACATCCTCCGAAGTGATTAGTGCACTTGCATTGGTCCGGCGCTATTGCGTGAATATACAAGGCTGCTACGACTCGTTGGACGTGGAGGCGTGCGTGCTGTCGCAGGCAGCGAAGTTGTTGAAACAGAAGAAAATCCAGGACTATTTTGTTCCAAAGTAGGGCACGCATGTAAGCCACCGTATTAATAAAGTACTTTTCTTATTGGTATGTGCCTTTGAGTCATTAAATCCTATAGCGGGCCTATATCGAATTATGCCATATATCGAACTAAAACGTATTTTGGCGAGTTCGATGTACCCGAGTTCGACTGTACGAGAAATATACAAATGGAAACATGTTTTATGATTGTTAGAGGTATCAAAAATATGCAAATTTGTACATCAGAATTTTGTTCTGTGTACAACTGACACAGGAAGTGGTGTTTAATGGCTTATAAAAAGTGCAGTCTTATATTGCATTTCTGCATCATGGCAAAACCATTTAATTCTCTATGGCAAAACTCCTGATTCCACTGTACTCTCAGATCAACCGTGTTATATGCTGAAGTTGGCGTAGTTTTTCAGTTGTTGACGCAATGGACTACGTGGTGACAACAGTGCTATCACAAAGTACAGCGGCAGTTTCCATTAGGAAAGCCACAATGTGCAGAAACGTTTCGCTACCACAAAATGTAAGCCACGTTCTGATTGGGATCAGCCTGACATGTCAACGGGTGAGCGCAATACTAAAGGGCATGCCGATTTCTGTCATCTGCTTTTATATTAAGTGCGAATGCACTTTATAAGCGACCCTGAATCCGCCGTCCCATAGCAACGGCGCGAGGAGCGGAGAGGAGCGTCTGTAGCAACGGCGCAGCGACGTCACGCCTCACGTGACTGCGCGCGCTCCGCCCTCCGCTCCGTGGCTGCGCGCGCCCCGCGCATTGCCTGTGGTGATGAAGGCCGGCGGCGAGACGCCGAACGAAAGCGTGCGAAGCGAGCCGAGCACCCCGAAGCCGATCTGGCGCGGGGACGCGCGATGCGTGAGCGAGCGCGGGCCCTCGAATTCGATCGGCCGGACGCGCGCTTCAAGCGAGACTTCCTGGACCGCAGCTTCGGATATAGCTGCGCGGTGTGCGATCGACTGTGGTTCGACAACAACCTGAGCCCCAACTCGGGCGTGCGCAACGCCGCCAACAAGTTGAACGCGTTGCGGGTTCTTTGGAACGAGTTCGGAAGACAGATCATCATCATTAGTAAAAGTGCTTTGCACTTAAAACGGCCAGACCTCCGTGGGTCGGCTGGCGCGTGCTCTCTCGCTGCCGTCTCCTTCGCTCGGCTCTGCAGTTTAGTCGCGCGCGCCCCTCATAGCATCACCCCGTGCTTCGCACTTCCTCATACTCCCCTTCGGGGAATTGCGGGTTTTTTTTTTAATGTGCAAGTTCAATAACTTTTGTTTGCATGCGTCTATCTTGAAAATTCTTTTCTTGCATTCATGGACACGTTGCAATGCAGAACTTAGAGAAAAACTTCAGTGCAAGACCTTTAAAGACAGGGCTGCAACATATGCATAGTGAGGCTGCTGTCATAAGCTGTGCATTTGCTATCATTTCTCAGTCACAGAGCTTCTCTAGATTCGTTCCAGAAAACAAACTAGCAAGTTGGCATGAAATTTTTCTTTGTCTCTGGTTTTAAATGTCAACACTGCAAGACGGTTATGAGCTTTTGATCACCTGGGGTTTTCTGATATTCACTGAAATATAAGTACACAGCTGTCCTTGTATTTTGCCCCCACTGAAATGCAACTGCCGTGGTTTGGAGTCAGACACACAACCTTGTGCTTAAAAGCACAATGCCACAACCACTAATCCACCACGATGGCTGGCTTGAAGTGTTATGCAATACTCAGACAAGGCCATATATGGTCCCAGCGAGTGCAGAAAGTCAGGTCAGATACGAAGCCACGTGAAGTATGAAACCGTCTGCTCAACACAAAGTGCACTGTGACTGGCTATGATCCAGTCAGCCAGCTGCAGCACAAAATGTCATAGCCTCCGCCCTGCACTACACTCATCTGCAAGAGTTTGCTTGAAATGCACATAAAAAGAAATTATGGCGAATCTTCTAAAGGGAAACGTGTATGCAAAGCATTAGCTACTCATACTGTGCACTAGCAACACAAGCCAACTGTTAGCGATCACTAGCCTGCATTAGGGAACACCAGCCAGTGCTTGTGTTATGCATAATAATTCCCAATAGAGCTTTAAATTTATATTTTCTAGTCATTATAGCTTTATATGATTTCATGTGTCCGCTTCACTAGTAGTGTTCTTTTTCACCCAAAAACTGCTCCTGAAATCCTAGCTTACCTACCATGCTTTGCATAAAACAGCACTACCAGAAGTGCAGAACATGGCGCAGAAGCACGCTGAAAAGCATGCAGCAAAGCAAACAGTGCCGTCAAGTGGTGAGAAGGGGAGACACCAACTGGGCACGAGCTTGTCCGAATCGCAGCATAGTTCAAGCAGGCCAAGCAGCACCCGGGACACGTCCATGTGTGCTTGCCAGACCGTGAAGCCCCGACCGATCAGGTCGATGGCCGCTCGGCGTAGTGACGTATGTGCAGGTAGAGCTTGAGTTGCAGGTGTCAGCAGCAGATACGACAGTGCCTGGCCTGCATGCAGCCACACAGCAAGCTTACTAACGAGCTGACAACTTGAGATGCAAGCCATTCTAACTTGAGTCTTAAAAAGGGTATGGGCTTGAGCTTGTTGGTAAGGCTTCATGGGTTCGAAACAGTGCGTAAAGTACGAGGACACAGAAAGAACCAGACAGGTCCAGGGTCATTTGAGTCAGGGGAACTTGAGTCATTTGTTCACGCTCTTGCTTGCGTCTTTTCCCATGTTTTATGTTGCAAAGCAGCACTGTAAAAGAAAAAAATTACACCATTTCCCACTAAAGGGGACCATGAGGCGATGCGAAGCCGGAGCACTTGCACGATCGCGTTCCGTTGGCGTTCTTTGGGCATGCTACCGACCTCGCGTCGTGGAACGCGAAGAGGAACGCTACGCGTGTCTTATCTTCCCTCTAGGGCCGTTAATTCTCACAGGGCGAGCGGGGAACGCGGTCAGCAGGCGTGCGAGAGGGGGGCAGCGTAGGAGAGGAGAGAGAGGGGGAGGGGACGCACATGCGCTGGTGCTCATCGCGGCGTTGCGCAGGAGAGAATTTCGGCATGTCTAGCCCGCGTTTCAGAGGAAGAGTGGAAAGGGGGATGGGAGAGGGAAAGTGGAAAGGGATAGTGGAGAGGGAAATCGGAGAGGGTGAGTGGAGAGGGTATGCGCATGCGCAGTAAGGGTGGTCACGCCGCACACCACCACCACCACCACCGGATTGAACTCCGCCATAAGATACTTCGCATCTAAAACTATAGTCTTTTACAACCTAAGAAAAAACATAACCTCCGCCCACAGAACCATGGCGTGCCTGCTCTTCACCTGTGAAAGACAGTCGTGCTTGCTGGTTTCTGTTCAAACTGTAAGTACTTTTTCTTGGCTAATGTGAATACATACATGTATTAGGAGTTAACCCTTTCGTGACCAAAGAAAATAAGAAAAACGCAGCAAAATTACCATAAATTATTTTTCGCTCAATTTGTAGAGCTTTCTTTTCTGAATAAAGTGGTACCATTCTTTCAATTCAGTGGTGTTCCTTTATTTCACTAATCGTGTAGGAAAAGATAACTCGAAGGTGGCTTCACCACATGGCAATACAATGAAAAATGGCCATAAAATGAAAGTTGAGACACAAATGTCCCAGCATGGACAAGTGTGGCCATCTGGCATCAAGAAACACAAGTATGACGAGTATAGTCTTCATTGGTTCCGTGTGGGACCAATTTTTCTGGTTGACGAGTATAGTAGTCATCGGTCATTTGTTAGAAAATCTCATGATGTTAGAAAATCTCTATACTTGTCAACAGTCACGAAAGGGTTAAAGGTTCGTTGTTGCTCG
This sequence comes from Rhipicephalus sanguineus, assembly GCF_013339695.2. NCBI lineage: Eukaryota > Metazoa > Arthropoda > Arachnida > Ixodida > Ixodidae > Rhipicephalus > Rhipicephalus sanguineus. The sequence goes on along the minus strand of NW_023615888.1, from coordinate 151,437 downwards.
CCAAAACATTACGTCTGGCTGAGCAGCGTTGTCAGAATCCCTGACGAAACTTACCAGGAGTTTCCGACCAGGAACCAGCAATACAAATGCATGCCCGCGTGGTACAGCCAACTATCTGAAACACTCTAGAACCACTTGGCGTCACGAAAATGAGTACGCGCAATCGGATGGAGCATTTATGCAAATTCTTTGTGGGAGGGTCAGCGATGGCTGTAGGTGGAGCCGATATTTTGTGTTACGTTGTATCCGACCATAAGTATGCAAAACTAATGAGTCACACTCGGAGCACTTCCAAGGCTGGTGTCGAGACCTAACACACCGCATTGACTTGAATCTAGAAAAAACACCGGCTCAGATTCGAGTAAATACGGCACTCCTTCCACATTTACTTTGTACTCTCATGCAGCGATGCGGTGCCATCGCCGTAAAAATGGTGGCTGCGCGTGTGGACTCACTAGTGTGCCACGCGAGAGAGTAGTTGGTGGGCCCAAATCCATCCACGACGGACTTCTTCTTCTGGTCGTCGGTGCCCTTCCGCTTGCTCTGTTCAATCTCGTGACCGTACTCTGCGCCGATCACTCCCAGAAGAACAATGGCCGTCGACTGTTTGCGGCGGGCCTCGGCAGCGCTCCAGGCGTGCTTGGTGGTCGCCTCCCCACCTGCATGCACACACAGCACAAGTCAATTTTTGACGGCAGAAACCTGGGATAGTTCTTCGTAAGGAAATGCCAGCAGCACTAAAGAAACGAGAAGTTTCTTTAGTTTCTTCTCGTTTCTTTAGTGCTGCTGGCATTTCCTTACGAAGAACTATGTACCAACTTGCCCAACAAGCACCCTAATGAACTGGGATAGTTGGTAGGGATTCATCATAAAAGAAGGTAAGGTGGGCAAACATGGATACAAGAGAGAGAACGAGACAACACAAATGGTGTTCGCATTGTCTTGTGCACTCTTGTGTCCACTTGCACGTGTTACTTTCTTTTAAGGCAAAGTTTTGAAACTCTCAAAGCACTGGAGGGGTTGTGAGTAACAAGAATGTAGCAAACAATATGGCAAACTAGAACACACTAACAATGTAGTAAAGCAACAAGTTGGGCTAGTTGGTGGAATTTCACCTTTTTCACTGCGCTAAAACATGGACAAAAGAAGACGGGAAGGGACATGTGCAGACCCAGAACTGAATTTTATTAGGCTTGCTGATACTGAGAGGCAATACTAGATGTGAGATTGTGATGCCAGTATTCCTTTATGACTTTGGATGGCCAATGAGCTGATGTTGTAATTTCTTTACTCTGTACTATGTCACATTTCACCTAGTAAAATTCAGTTGTGAGTCTACACACGTCCTGTCTTCTTGTCTTCTTTTGTCTGTGTTTCTTGCACTGTAAAAAACTTTTTCAAGGTGCTAATAATGTAAAGAATTACAATGGCATAAAGCGATATACAGTATAGCAAGAACAGCATGAGAAGATGCCTTTAATTAGGTGCATTAGTTGTGTGCATTACAAAGTTGGCCCAGAAATGTCACTGTTATTGAAAAAGCAGAACAATATGTAGAAAAAAAAAACACACATCAAGTGCAGTATAAGAATCTATATTACATGAAGTTTGCTTTAGTTAGCGAGCCAGCAGCACAAGCAGACGACACAAGCACATCCTAATAGCCAGTACCGTTAACTGTCTGCATCACGAGAACAAGGGCAATGTAGGAGAAAGAATGTTGAGAGATGTAAGCACAGAGAAAGGTAATACATATCTAAATGCATAAAAGACTTATTGTGCCTCTCATGATGGCACATCCAATGCTGTTTGGGCAAAAGTAAGCACTGTAGCATACCCAGTCACTCAAGCTGTCTATACTACATATTCACTTTGTTCACACACATATTTCCTGGAAAAACGATGAAAACCACACCTCGAGGAAGGGACAAACTGCTTCAAAAATCTCCCCCTTTTCCTTCTTCTCACCTTCTCTCCTCCTCGTCTTCTTCCTCCGATGAGTTCTGCCCATCGCTGGTTCTTATCGACTGTGTCTCAGCCTTGGGCTGGGGCCCTGAGGGTGTGCTTCCTCCAGAGGAGGCCCTGCTGCTGGCAGCACTCCCTACCTGGTAGCTGGCCACATTACCCTGCAGGTCAGAGATGGACATTAAGGGCAAGGCCACCATGAAGATTAACTACTGCAGTAGTTCATATAGCAATTAGTGACTGGCACAAAAGCACCTACCAAGCACCTACTGTGTTCTGCTCATGCTTCTCTGCCTATTTCAAATGCTGTACCTCTTTTGTTTACTATACATATAAAAAAAAAACAGTTAAACCATAATATAAGAAACTTCAGAATAATGAAATTCTTTATATAAAAAAGTATTTCGCTTTTCATAACTTCATGTAACTTCATGTCTGTAAAACATGACGCATTTTTAGCCTGAGGTTAACGAAGCATGTTTATCTATGACTTCAATATAATGAAGTTTCAGTGCTACCACGAAAAAAAAACAGAGGGAATAAATTAAAACTTCTCTTGGTGCCAGAGGTGTAACGGTTGTTACACATTGTTTTGCAAGTGCATTTTGCAACTTGCAGGCTGCACAATGAAGGGTGGCCACCAAGGATGAGCAGTGTCTTTCCTGGCAGCAGTTAGTCAGTTATTAATTAATTACTGCCGGTCTGTATTTCAGGCCATAAGAAGGAATGGTTACAAGCTAGTTACATCACACCTGAGTAAAAAAAAGTGAGAAAGAAAGAAAAAGAGCATGCAAACAAACAGAGGAGCAAACCGGAACTCAAGTAACAAAGCGGCTCAAAGTAATACAGCATCATTTCAGGTAATGCGATACAGCAGCCTGGCCAACATTTGGTACCTCGTCACACATGTGGCGTTCATGTAAACAATGCAATAATTGCCACTGGAAGAAAAAAAAACATGAAAGAACAGATACACAGTATAAAAAAAGTTGAGGGCGAGGGGAAACAACGTTCTCCTCCTCCCACCGGTGTTGGGAAGAATGTGAGCAAACTAGCGCATTACAATGCACAGTCTACAGCTGGCATAGTTTCCTATTTCACACCACCCAGACGTTGCGTAGGGGCCTCATTCGGTGTTTTTCTTATTGCCATGCGTCAAGTAACAAGCACGAGTGGCCGGTCGTTAAGGCGGCAGTGCTAAATGCAATGAGCTCTCAATTATATTGCAAGTGATTTCGATCGTTCAGGAAACACAGGTTACTGACAAGGCTATGTTTTAGGTGACTTCATCAGACAAGAGAAAGGATGTTGTGGCTTGTTCTGGAACATCAAAAGGCATGCTTTCCGTGATCCTAAAGTCGCAAGAAGCTAATTTTGACTTTTTCAAGAATAGGCTAAATTTCCAGTGAAATTAGTAAAAACAGGCACCTTTTCTCCGGATGAGGTTTTTCGGTGAGTGCACCATTGCAGCATGTTTTAAGTAGCTGACCAACCTTTTTTGGCTGCTTGCAGTTACCCGCCACAACACTACTGTTTCCATAAAATTATGGTGATGCTCTGCAATAAAATAGACTTGCAAGACTTCTGCCGAACCAACACATCGCAGCAATTGAAATATAGAATGCTATACAGAATCTTGCTCAATACTTCGGACATGATGCAAGTGCACTGTTTGACGAGTTTCAACAGTGTGTATTGAATGGACTTAGCTGGGGAGCAGTGTCCCACCCCTCTGGGCAACACCCAATGTTTCAACAGCAAGCCGCAGTAGGGGAATGTGCATGATAGTTTCATTACACTGATCACCACTGTGTGTTAAACCCCACATTCGTTTCGGCTTTACGCACACCATGTGGCCGCTGTCTTGAGGACTTTGTCGGCGTGGCATCAAATTGTAAATGCGGTCAACAAAAATTATCTTTTGTTACTGAAATTAGCTTTTCTTTTTGTGTTTCCCTACTATTCGGACATTTCCTGCAGCACCTCTCAAGCGAAAAAAAAAAAATCTGTTGGTGGCTATACATTGCTCAAAAGGCTAAATTTCAGCATAACAAATTTCAATATAGTGAAGTAAATTGCTGATTTTACTGACTTCGTGATATCCAGGTTTAACTGGGTTACTGTTTGTATGCTATCAATGTGCATGCCCCATGGAAAGCTTTGTTGGGAACAACATTGTTGGGTTGTAAGATATTTCAGTACTCTTACTGACTTTTCCTAATAAACGTCAAACTTGAAACAGAAGTGGTCCATTAATCGGTACCATTTACTTGTCACACGCCTGCACAACGAAGTGCTTATTACTTAATAAAAAAAATTGTTGTCGTGCAGTAAAAAATAAAAAAAAGGCAACAACATTTTGCATGCTTTCTTGGTGAAGGCTCAACCACTGTGACAAATAGAACCCCATTGACAAGGCATGTTAATGACGGTCAGTGCAGCCAAGACCAGCACGGCCAATTTGCTACATTGCCTCACGAGGCATGTCTTTGAGAACTCCCTAGAATTTAACGAAAAATGGCATTATGGGACTACTTCCTGGCATTCAACTGCACAAAGAGTCATTACAGCATTGCTTTCCTTTTAAGTAAACTGCGAGAAGCCTGTAACAACTGCCACTGCAAAAGACAGTGTAGTAGACGCTATGTTATACTATACAATATAGCATCTACAATATAGTAGACAATACAGGCCAATATTGTTAAATGCAGACAAGATATCTATATTGCAGACAATACTATAGACCAACATTGTCTAGAATACTGACACATGCGTTTATTTCTTTATTTTCATGTATTCGGATTCACCCACAAAAACTGTTAGCACTGCTCGGCGCAGGCCGCACAGCAATGTTTGGGAAGCCTCGTGATTGTTTTAGATTGTTCTGTTAAGATAAGGTGCAGGACGAGACTAGTCAAGTTTATTCGAGAGCATACGTGAGCACCAGCCATAACGCTGGAAGGTTCAATCAAAGACATATAAAAGACGATGCATTCCGCCGATGATCAGATTATTTGAGAACCGACGACTGTATGCGTCGATATCTTTGCACTTTGAGTGTAATTCTTTCCCTGGGCACAAGTTCGCCGAATGAAGAGTTTCATCCTTACTGGTTGCGATTGTTTTCTTCACAATCACAACCACGTGACAATGTATTAGAGAACATAGGTTTGAGACTTGCCTCGATTGCGACGGAGCTAGGACTGCCACCAGCCACGCTGGAAGCCGGCTGTGGCATCTGACCCGTCTGAGGTGTCGGTGGAGTGGGCCCAGCACTCGACGCAAGGAAGGCCTCGGTAGTTCGGCAGGTAGACAGCCCACTCGTCCACCACCATCTTGCGACCCTTGGGGCCAATGCGCCGAAGTTCCGCGAGCAGCAGTGCCTGGGCTGCCTCACGTACCTGGAAAGTGACCAACCACAGCCATTGTGAAAACTATGCCTGTGTGAATGTTCAAGCACTTAAAATATTCAATGGAATATTACAGTATTCGAATTCGCTTCGACATGTTTATTACCAAATAAAAATTTCGAATTCAAAATGATAGAATACCTAGACTTATTTTTTACTGCATGCAACCTGCCTGAAATGGTGCTTTCACTGCACTGTGGTGTCACTATGCTGTGAAACCACCTATTGAGGGGAAATCTGCACTGCCATAAGCCCACACTGCATGGTTCAGTTTGCGTATTATCTGCAACTTAACTTTATATAAAAATCGTGCTATATGGGATTATATGAACTAAGCATGGTGAATTTTAAAGCTAAACATGTTTTACCACTTATATCTTGCACTTTACTGCTATTATAACAGTGCTACGATTCGGCCAGCTCAAAATGATTTATTAATCTATTAGTGCACTGCTATAATGAATTGAACAAGGAACACGGGTTGATGGGACAGGACCAGCAGATTCCATTCAAAAAGAGAATGCAAATAAAGCAAGGCATAAAGCGGAAAGGTAAGCCTCACTTGTCACTACTTCACATGCACAAATGTGACTCATGCAGATGTGAACTTGGATGGTCAATTTTCATTACATAATCAATCAAACAAGCGCTAATGCAGTTTTTTGCTCATGGCTTTTCACTGCTAGTCCTAGCTTTAGGCTGCTTGCAAATTACTATAACTGCGAGATCAGTTGATTTCAGTGCCTAGTATAAATAGTATTGAAAATATGAACAAACTAAAGTGTCCTGCAATTGACAGACCAATTGTGAAAGCAAACACGATCTAACGCACTCATCTAAGATGATGAGACATCTAATAACTTGGCCAACTATCAGTGTTATTGAAGGTAAAAGCCACCCACTGCAGCTGTTTTACTGTGCACTTTACGTCGCATGAACGCCGCCTTTTTTATATTTTAGTCATACCAACGCCACAAAGATGAAGTGAACACACAGCTCGTGTACCTCAAGCCACAAGGCACATCGTTGGTTTTCTACGATTCATGTAATTTTTTTTGTACGACAGGCTGGTTTTTTTCCACATGCCCCTTTTCATGAGAGATTTAAGGCTTTTCCTTAAAAATTAATTTGACCAGCCGCAGTTTGGAGCTCAAGTGCTGACCCGAAGGTCACGGAATCGAATCCTGGCTGCGACGACCACATTTTGATGGATGCGAAATGCTAGACTTCAAGGGGCCCTGCAACACTTTTTGAGCAGGGTCAAAAAGCGCTGCCAATCGGTAGTCGAGGCTCCCGAGAACACGCGAGCCAAATACTATAGCGAAGCGAGCGGCCTGGAATTTACAATAAATTCTCAAAGTCAGCTGAAAATCACTCCCTCTTCTCTCGACAAATGATGTATTAGTCCGCAATATATGACGCGATTGTCGGCAGTTCCACCATTGGCTGATGTTATAATCACAATAACACATTATTACCTTCGTTGTTAATTTTGAGTTCAATAAGTAGATAATATGTATGTTGATATTGTGTTATGCCGTTAAAACACCGAAAAAACATTAATATTAGCACTTCCGGTCTCACCAACAGCTCGTCTGCTCGTAGTTGCGTGGTTGCGTTTTCTTCACCATGCGCAGTGCCGAAATCGTGAATATTTCTGTGCTTTTGACCATCGCCGGTTGTCATTGAGAGTGGCAGCGGTTCGAGTGTTGCCTCGTCAGCTGGAAACTGCATCGTCGGCATGTTCTCACGACCGACCGAGGCAGGGGTGCAGCATTTCTCCGATAACAATGCTGGCACCAGCTAGTTTAGGATACAGTCCCGTTCGCTGTCTGTTCAGTATGTCATCGAGCCGTACCTCGGCGTATCCTCCCGTAGCCTCGCGTTCCCGAGAAACCGCGACCAAGCAACCAAGCAGACTCGCATTTTCAGGGTAGCTGCAGACAGCCGGGGGATGGGTCCGCGCCGGCCTGATGCCGCACGATCCTTTCTTCTAGTCTTTAGTTCTTTGTTGTCAGCGCGCACTCGCTGTGCGCCCGCATTCGAAGAGCAAACAGCATCGAAGTGCCCACCCACCGGCTTAAATGCTGTCATTCTAGTACCTCCACTGGGAGAAGGGTGCACGCAGCTTTGCCGTGTTGAATACGATTCAAGCGCGAGCAGTGCGACGAGGCGGTGTATCGGAGTGTGGGTCGAAACCCATCTCAGCTGTCATTCGTTCCAAACGCGCACGCAGGGTTGCGTCCATGGTTGGCAGAGCGATGAAAACACTATGGCAGTTCGAGGTGCACACCCAACATTACCAAACCGACTCGCAGTTTTCAAGCACGCACGATACACGGTGCGATGGGCTCCGCTCGACGACAACCACGCAAGCCGACCGGAAGTGGCGCCACAGACCACGTGGTTGCGCCCAGAGCCAGAGAGGAAAAAATGAAGAAAAAAAATTCCGCCGGCGATGACGTAACTCTTGGGCACCTCCTCGCACCTCCACCCTCCCTCCCTCCACGCCCCGCGCAGCTTTCCGCGCGCTGTCGGTGTTGAGCAGAGGGAGAAAGCTGCGGAACGTGATTTCTATAATTTGGTAACACCACTTAGACTTGACGGATTCGAAAAATTTTTGCGGCATATGACTCGTGAAGAGTCATACGTCAATAATGAGACTATTCCAATATGACTCGGAAAGGTGTTGCAGGGCCCCTTTCATTGTGTTTAGATTTAGGTGCACGTTAAAGAACCCCAGGTGGTCAAATTGCTGGAGCCCTGCACTACAGCATCCCTCATAATCATATCGTGGTTTAGAGACATAAAACCCCAAAAGTTATTAAACTTTAATTAATTTATAAGCAAACGAACTACAAGTGTAACAGCTTGGGACAGTTGGTTTTCCTCAGTACAGGATGTTAGGACCAGGCCCAGACGACGTCAGATGCCTTTGATACAAGAGGCATCTCTAAAAAAAAAGGGAGGATGACCTTATTTTAGGTCTGGTGGTCCCATGCCGCCAATTTCCCACAGGGTGGGCACCCTCCCAAGAGACCATGTACTTCATTCTGCCGAGCACCAGGCCGGAAGTGCGCTTCTACATATTTCACCGGTAGGTACCCAGCGGCAGCAATTCTCTGCCTCCCACAGCAGCGGTGGATTCTCGACTACTTCACCAAGGCTGTTGTTGGTTGAGGTGCGCCCAGGGGCCTTTACAGAAACTTATGGGGCCGCCTTTCAAGATGAGTACCCAAGAACAACCGAGTGCCAGATTGGTGTACTCCTCTACCCTTTAAGAAAAACCGGTGGGTTTCCGGTTGGCACTGGGAATCGAACCCGTTACCTACAGCATTGGAAGCAGACGCTTTCAATGCGATAGTCATTCTAGGTTTGACTAGGCATTGCAAGGCTTGGCTATGTGGAGTGTAGAACTATATTGCTTGGCGAAGTGTTGTCGTGGCTATGTGAACTAAGAGTTCATATGTTCTTCATTAGCACAGTCTTAATTACCAATGCCATAATTAGCCTGCTATTAATTAGCGATTTCTTAATAAACAAGATCCTAAATAGCAATGTCTTCGTTAGCATAGTCTTAATTAGTAAGGTCTTTTTTTAAAATATCTTAATAATTGACAATGTCTTAATTACAAGGTCTTAATTAACATGGTCTTAACTAGCAAGCATTATTTAAAAATTAGCCTTAGTTAACCTAAATTAGCAAGGTCTTAAGAAAGTGATAAAGAGGATGAAGAGAGTGTATGCCAGCTGTACAACTCGCTAGAAGGTAGAGGCCAATCATGATGATAGTTTCTGTTCACTCTCCACGGCCTTATGTCGAGCTTACACAACTCCACTGTTAAAATACCAGAGAACTGGAAAGACGGGACACAATGACCGAGATTATTACTATCAAAGCAAACTATGGAAGAAACAAACATTGGGGGGCCTACCTCGAGGCAGCGGTCCTGCCACCGGCGGGCAAGCATCTCAACTTGGGGCCTCTTGAAGTCGGGCGTGTGCACCAGGTCAGGCAGCAGGACGCAGTGCAGCGCAGCCAGCAAGCTCCAGCCTTGCTTGATGTGAGCCTGCTGCTGCGACAGCACTTCCTGGATCACAGCCAGGGCGCCACTGCTGTCCACACTGCCACCACTGCCGCCTCCTTCACCGGGTGACATCATGAAGGCACGGCTATCCGCACGGCTCAGGCGCCTGCATAAAACGCCAAGTCAGCAGCGCACTCTCCAATTTACCGTTGCGGAGATAGGTCATGCAAGAAGCACGACTGAAAAGGGATGCAATGTGCTCCATTGCCGCAGCGCACAAAGACGCTACGGCCGGGTTCATTGACTCTCTGACATAGCGCAGAAAAGGCACTCGAGGCAGGTTGTCAACAAACACGGGTTTATTAACCCAAGATGCAGCACAGTGTGACAACCATGGGATTACGGGCTGTCCAGGGTTACTCCGCAAGACGAATCGAGTACACTTGCCGGCGGTGCTATGACTATCACGCAAAAGCGAGCAGTCGAGCGTACGAATGAGAAGCCGCCTGCCAAAGCAGTGTGTCAACCTCTCGTGCAGGCACGGGAGCGTCTGCCCGTGGCAAGCAAGCGCCAGACAAAAGCAAGCTCAGGTGGAAAGGGAGCTGTCACTGGCAACCAATGAGGACAGGCGTGGCACAGTGATGTATGCTAGCGTGCCGTGCGACGGCAGGTTTGACGCCGGGGAGAGGGCAACATGGCTCGCGCCAGGAACAAAGCCCAGTGTCCATGCACATGGCCGCCGTGTTACCATTTAACAGCGGTTCCCAGCGATCGAGCTGCACGGGGCCGGCACAACAGGCTAGTTGGAGGACAAGGCGCCAGAGGGTAGGGCGCTCTCGATTCTCACACCGTATTGTACTTACTCAACTCTAACGGCCACTTTCCTTTTATGAAAATATGTAAGTCCGTGCGAATATTCGAATGGAGATTAAAATATTCAATTTCGCTTTGACTCGAACTTAAAATTTCTGAAATTTCAAAGTACAGTTGAAGCTCGATGTAATGAAATCCGATTTTACAAAGTTTCCGATCTAATGAAGAAATTATCATTCCTTGGCAATACCCATAGGGTTCAGTATTGACATCAACCCTAACCAACGATCAAATGTGGCCACCACCCGATTTAAAGAGGCTTTTTTAAAAAATAACCAACTAAAAAGGGGGTGATTCCTTTCTAATTTAGACACAGGCGGGCTTTTTCTTACAGTGTGCACTCTAATGCTATGGCCTAAAAACAATTGGATGCCCTAGTTACGGTGCTAGCTTTACTTTGCATACCTGCCAAGTTTGGAGAAACGGAATCCGGGAGATTTACTCAACGGGGGGGGGGGGGTGAAAAAATATTTCGACCGCGGGAGGAGGAGGTATAAAGTATGCCGACCGTGGGGGGGGGGGGGGGGGGGGGGGGGGTGGTGTACTGCGATAGCAATTATATGTACATTAGGCAGTTTTAGAACAGCGTACGCAAAGCTTTGCGCTGGCTTTTAGCGCAACTGCGCCTGCGCATGCGTCGTACGCTAAGCGCTTGCGGGCTTCCGGTAAGTGACTGAAATAGTGAGCCGCAAACGCTAACGCTAACTTAGCGTACGCAATTCTAAAACTGCCTACTGACAGCGGGATTTTGCGGTCGCCGCTGATCTGTAGAGAGTCCAAACCGATAACATCGCTTACGCATCGTCTGTTTCACGTGCGAGTAAATGCGCACTAGCGCTAGGGACGAACGCTGTTGAAGCAGAGATGCAACGACCCGGCCGTCACCGTCGCGCGAAGGGCACATGCGATAACATCGCTCCGCATGCGAGGCCTGTCGTCGCTTGCTTACCAGTTATTTCGTCGGGCAAGGGACCATAAGGGGCGCCGTTGAGACGGGGACGGTCGCGAGCGCTGGCGAACGCGCTATCTCGACAGACATCGGCTACCCTTTTAAGTGCTGGACTGCGGCGCAAAGTGCACAGCTACTTCATGCGCAATGAAACTGAGTTGAACCTTTCTACATCGTTAAAAAGAAGAAGAAGAGTCCTTTCTACTACGTGGCCAGACAACCTTGCTTATGTGGCCAGACAAAGCACTGGACGCGCGGGGCAAAACTGGATTTGGGAGATTTCTCTATGACCCGTACAACCGGGAGAAACGTTCAAAATCCGGGAGTCTCCCGGGTAATCCGGGAGACTTGGCAGGTATGACTTTGACAAGGGTGCACGCTTCACCCATGCACAGAACAAAGGACTAGGCTCTTACGTTCCGGGTGGTGCCAGAAGCTGTGGTGGTTGCTTTTGCTATTTCTTGGTTTATGCGGCCCATAGCATTGATAATCCCCAACCTACTTTCTCGCTCGGCCTACTTGCACAATCACTTTGTTCGTCTCCACATCATCGCATATCTGTAGACTATCAGAGTGTTCATATTACGAAACGGCGCCATGAAGTAAGACGAAAACACGTGTTTTCGTCTTACTTCTCAGCGCCGTTTCGTAAATATGAATCCTTACTAACTAGCCCAATTGTCAGTCCTACTAAATATCATAGTTTTTCATGACCTGCATTGCCAGGATAGGGCGTCTCCTACATCCGGGCCACCCTCGGATTGTCCTCACGGACTTTTCAGACACGCAGGTGTGGGTTATCAGCAGAAACATTGCCATGGCACACTTTTGGATATCGCTATGTTAAATTTTAAGACTTCAAAGAACTGAAAAACCCCTTTATAGATTTGATGAAATTCCTGATTTGGCGAAATAACTCAAGCGCTGTCATCAATTCATTAAATCAAGTTTCAACAGTATTCAAAATGAACGAATAGACATATTTTGCCACAGGTAACCCGCTTGAGAAGGTAGTTTCACTGCACTGTAGCCACGCCATAAATTGATAGCCTACTCACGGGAAATCAGCCCTGTCGCAAAGCCACATTTCATGGCTAAGCATGCATACTACCTGTACCCCGATTAAAAGTTTGAAAGCGGTTAATATGAGCATATGGCTAAGCATGGCAAAGATGTACCATGTATTTAAGATGTACCATGTTTATTGCCTACAAGTGGCACCCTACAATGCAAATTCGCTTCTGAATTATTCGATACCGATTAACATCCGCTTCGAACCAAAAAAGCAATATCTGCACAAGCCTAGAAAATTTACTGAAATATTACATGTGAGTGAGCCTCAAGTGTAATATTGGAACTGTGATAGGTGCCGTTTCAATTTTACTCCCCAATCTCAATTCCCCTAGCAATCACAAAAGTTGTGCGTTTCTGTGGCAGGGGCAAAAACAAAGGGCAAAAGATTGCTTGAAAAAAAAAAACAACAACTAATGCACAGCCCTAAAAAAGAGACGTGATAGGCATATATATGCATGAGTAAGAGTAATGCCGCTAAATATCGAATTGATAAAACCGGCAATCGACCTCGTTACAACAAAACTTTATTACATTGAAATTGTCCTTGCATTAATCGGCTACCCTACCTTGTTCTCGATCCACTCTGCTGTCTTCCTACTCTTCAGTTGTGGCTATCATTTTTTGTTTCTTTGCATGCTGTGTGGTCCTCAGCTTCTTCTCGAGTTTCTTCGCTATTCTCCATGCTTCTACCCCATATGTAAACTGGACAATACAGTGTAAACTTCTGCTTTAATGGCTGTTACTGTACGTAGATGACAAAACATCGAACTATGTTTAGGGCAAATCTTATTCGCGTGATGAAGACTGCGGGAGGCTCTCCACCAACTGTCAAGAGCGAAGCAATGGGTGCGGGATCACCTGTGCAGCTTCCGGCGCTTCTCCTGCTCAGGCACGAAGGTGGCACTGTTCATGGACATCAGGGTGTTGGCCAGGGCAATCACCCGCAGGTGGTTGGTCGGACGGCGTCGACAACTCCCAGTGCCTTTGGACGAGAAGCGTCGGGCCCGCTCCTCTTCTCGATCTGCTCCTTGTGGCACGGGTATGGTCACCACCTTGCGCTCCTGCTACTGCGGCATTATGATCAATCACAAGAATTGAAGTGAGAGTGTACTGCATTTTCTTGCATATAACACCCCCCCCTCAACATAGCCCGCATCCCCCATTACAACCTGTAGAGAATTGAATAAGATAGCCTCGTATGCCCTACACATTCCACTATAGATTCACCTCAAACGCTTGTTGATTCACGTTATCAATTATTCGAAGTAAAAATGTATACCTGTAGCTCACCTAAACACTTTGCCCGTTTTCTGCTTAAGAAAGCAAAAGTTTACCTATGTATTTCTCCAACGCTGCATCAAAAGCATAAAAGTTTACTTAATTTTGTTTTATAATGAACCATAAGAATCTTAGAAGCTCATTGCACGACTAATTTGTAGTAATGAACAGGAACATGTTCATTATTAGAAGACAAAATGCAAGTCAAACTTTCATTTGCACCGGAACACCAGCATATCCATTTCATACTGTGGCTGCACTTGCACATCCCAGAACCCTGATTCATAGTTCTTGCTGCATTGATGTCCACACATGCACCACACCATGCACACACGCATGCACGCATACACGAGACAGAAAGGTCAATATTAGGTGGCTCAGTAAATGTTTTTGAACTTTTTGTATCCAGTCCTTGCCCTCGTGCAAGAAAACACGCTGTCCATCTTCGATAAACTATCAACTATACCAGAATAGACAACATCAAAATCAATGACATTATGCGAGAAATTTAAAGCTGATTCATCTTCGTCTTTGGTTCTTGCATCATCTCTTACCAGGCCTCCTGATGCATATTTCATTTCCACTTAAACTTGCAACAGCATGCTTAAGAGGGGAACTGCTGAATTGCATGCATACAGTCAATAACTAAGGAGCTGTGATGTACAGTCAATGTCAAGAGTTTAAGGACCACGAGACGCAAGAAAAAGCTGAATATTCCTGCTGCTTCGGCGAACAGCCTTGAATTTAGATTTCATCCGTTATAAAATGTGCTAAGAGCACGTACTAAGTAGACAACCAAATACAGTCACAAATTACTGAGAAATTTAAAGTTCTTCTAAAGTTCTGACGCCAACTGTACATTCCACTGCTTTCATATCGTAAGTGTGCCGTTATGGTACCAGGTGCTTTGCCTTCAACAGCAGTACCAGAGCGTGAACAGAACTGACAGTACTGGTACCTGATTGGTGCAGTCTCCTGGATGGGGGCAGTATGCGGTACGTGGTTCGAAGCAGCGGCTCATGTGGCTGCCCCTTGACCACAGGCCAAACAGATGGGACCATGGGGCCCGCAGGCCCAGGTTCCCTCACATTCCTGCACACACCACACCGTCGTGAGGCATTGACAAATTTGAAATTAAAATTCTAATGCCAAAACGAATATCGGATATGAGAAAGCTGTAATGAAGGGCTTTGGATGATTTTGACCACATAAGGTTCTTTACTGGGTGTCTAAATATAAGCATCTGGTTCCTTCCCCTTACTTAAAAAAGGAAACAAAAAAAAAAAAAAAATTTTCCGCATGCATTTGTATCAAGGCTAACGTAAAATTTGAATTTTTTTGCGTTGTTAGTTCAATTGCAACTGCTTCTGTTAAAAAACGAATTCCTGCCACAAAGGGTTCTAGGGTCCTGCCCATATACAAATAACCTGTCATTATCTGTATCAGAAACAATAAAAATTGTTCAACTGATTGATTGACCGAATAAGATGCTTTCTTATTAAGCAGTACAATAAGATGCAGGAACATAATGTTGTGGGTACAATAAGGCAGTGTCGTGCGCCATTCCACTTATGCGCGTGCATGTGTTTTGTGTGTGCACCATAACAATGTGAAGGTCAGCTATGTAGTAGCAAGCTTACATTGTAATGAACCCCCGACTACCACTTCAGATCAAACTGACAGCCTTGCCTTGTCGAGATCGTTGTCGAGCCCCCAAGCGTGCAGGAGGGACAGCAGCAGCTGAGCAATCTCCATGTCAGGTTGGTCTCGGCCAAGCTCAGGTGCTTCTGCTTGGCCGCCAGTGCCGCTGCATTCTTGGATCTCCTGGCTGCCAAGACAAACCAAGACCAAATTGATGGATGAAAGAAACTTTATTCCACTCTTCTAAAAGGATGGCAATCAATAGACTGCAGTATAAGACAGTGTATTTACGGCTTCATACATGAACTCGCGTGACAGTGTGCAACAAACATGTCAAAAATTCGACCAAGAATTAATTATGTTGCACTCAAAAGAAAGCGATGCCCAAGCTGAAACATCCACTTTAAGCAGGAACTTGGGTTTCTCTGGTGCAGAAGACTGCATACACCTCAACGATGCCAAGTGCTTGGAAAGGTTTGTCATACTCGCAACAGACTTTGCCACATGTTGCAGATAAAACAAGCAGGCATCACTATACATTGTATGCATTACAGTCAGTTCCCTATGAATAGCGATGGCCTTAAAGACAGACTACAAATAGCAAAGGCCAAGCAGGTGCTACACTGATTACGCAGAATGGATGGATGGATGGAAAAAACTTTGCTTCCTTTGATTCACTCATGAGCTTGTGCACATAAGCATATCAGTGAAAAGCAGGAGAAAGGAAGAGTTCTTCCCTCTGCAGAAAAGCTGGTGGAGTTCTCTCAAGGAGAGAAGATTTATGGATTCCTGCTCTAGAAGATTCATGACAAGAAAAAAAAACATATAAAAGATTTCTGGCAATACCTTTAAACTCCATCACTAATTGCATGGTCCTTTGCTTACTCTCAAGCTCCCTCGTTTATCTTCCATATTTCTGCCTCACATATTACATTGCCAGTAGAAGGTATGGTACAATGTTGAATTATGCAAGAGTAAGAACAAGCTGAGTACCTTGCCGCCTGCAGATGCATCCGTTTGAGATGTCTTAATGCCAACACTTTCTGCCTTGGCTTGGATTTTCGATGCTGCAGTCTCTGCGGTGTCTTTCACTTTGGCGATGAAACCTGCACCACAAGACAACAAACACAAAGTCAGCGTCAAGAACTGCTGTCATATTCTGTTTCCCAGTTAGAATAAACAAAAAAATATCGATCTGCAGCTTGACATAGTTCACAAAGAAAGCTTCTTTTGGCATCTGTCTTGTTAAAAGGACCTAAAGGCAAATAATTTAGGCTACATTGACATATTAATACTCAGAACATCTGAAATATGAATAAAGTAATCCCTGGTTATATTGAAGACAGCGGGATGGCAAAAGTTCGTTATAAGTAGTATTTTCTATATAAGCGACCAATTGAGAAAAGCTAAAGCAGTCAAGCTTCAATTTCACCACAACTGTGAGGGGTCAAAACACAATGATTCAGTGAAGCAAAACTTTATTCAGGCGCAAGAAAGGCAGCAAGCTTTGGCTGTTTCAAGTTCATACGGAGCTTGACAGAGCCACTTATCACTGTAGACCACAAAAAACAGGCGCGAGGCACGCCTAACGAAGCACTCTGAATAACAAATCACATGGCTTGCAGCACGGATCCAAAGGCACGCCCCGTCGGCGCCAAAGTAACTGAATGCGGAGGGCGATGCAGAAGCTTCAAAATGTTGTCAAGGCATCTTGCTTTCTCTTCGCGCGCGCTGGTGATGGCGACAGTTGCAACGGTGGGCTTGGCTTCGGCTTCACGTGTTGCAGAAGAAAGGCAATCGGAGTCGTGCAAGGCGCGGGAACCGGAAGGGCACCCGTTAGTGGAAGGTTGTGCTCAGGAGGCAGCTTGGAGGAGCAGCTACGTCGAAACAGGCAGCAAGCAGGAGAGGAGTTGATGTGAAGGCGAGTGAGAGTAGAGACTGGCGTCCGAACCGCTTGCAGACTGGAGGGCAAATGAGGAGGGGAAGGCAGTGGCCACTTTTATAGGAGGGGTGTGGATGTCATGGAAAGCTACGAGAGTTTCGCGCGGAAAGCGTCGCGAATGCCGCGGCTTGAGTCTGAGGTTGTCTTTGTTGTGTTCAAAAACGATTAATCGCTCATTGTGGGTACACAGCGTAGTTGCGAAAACTGACCGTTTTGCAGTGTGGGCATGATCACTGGACAATTTTTCCAGAGGCGTGCAGCCGTGATGCAAAACAAGAGTTTTTCGGCACCTCGTTGTCAATGAAACTGCTAATTCTACAGTTCAAGTGTTGGTGTTTGCACACCATTGCGTCTACATCGTTAACAAATGTCCAGAAAGAAAATTCGATGACCCTATCACGCATTTGGACCGTTTCTCTAAACTAGGATGACGTGTTTCAGCACCAGAAGTGCTCTCGCTAAAACTTTGCTCGAGCACACCCCATGGAATGCTACGGCGCAAGTCAGCCCGCTGTCTTCGGCATCCAAAAGACTTTTCGGCATCCAAGAGACCACGGTTTTCTGGTGTCGCAAAGTGCCAGGAAAACATTATTTCATGTAGATTCCATAACGGGGGACACCAGTGATGCAATTATGAATGAGTTTAACAGTTCGGGCATGCTGTACCATGGAATTTCAAAGCTCCCATTCTCTCCACAGTAAACAGCAGGAGCACTCGACACTTGCTTGGTACCTGTTACTAAGCGATCATTGGTCGTGGGTTTATATACTTTTGTGGCCTGTTCAGTGCCAGCATGAGACTAGTTCGGTGGCGGCATTAATTTGACACACTGCATACGCGAAAGGGTTGCCGTCACTCGCCAGTTTGTCTAAGCGGGTCAAGCTCTTCGTGCGCTTCGAGTAATGTGGCTTCACATGCATGCGTTTGGGTCATGACCAGAAGAAATTTGAATAATGCGATATTTTGAGTCAAACAATTTCGCTATAACGAGGGATTACTGTACTATCATCAACAGTGCTTTTGTAATGGAGATGTTAAAGTATGCAAAGGACACAAAATGTTACTCCAGTGGGGCATTCTAGTAACAGGCCAATGATGTAGCATGTTCATTGTATAATTCTTTCACTAGCACTCTATCACACAAAATAAAGGATCATTGTAGCGTATCGTAAGATGGCATAATATGCCAGCTATATGTTTCTATTCTACTCTTGGAGAAAATATTTACGGTGTGAACCCAGGCTTTGAACAAATTCAATTCCCAGAAATGGTTTCCTCTATATCACAGCCACCATTTTTTTAAAGGCCATGCTTTCAGGTACTGTCAGGGCTATGCTCAATAGCGGGAGCTGAAAAGGACGAGAAACCATGGCTGCCCACGACACCTATCTTGACACAACATGGGCAATTTGAGTGGCTAAAAGTATTGTTCTCACGCATACCCTCTGTTAGATAGTTAACCATTCTGTTAGATTAATTGCTGGCTTTTCTCGAATGTGGAATTCACTCTAACTGCAAGTAGAAGAAAATGCCACCTCTATGTGACGTCACTAGCTCGCTTTCTGGCCACTCTTTGCAGTTTTAAGATGTTTCTAGATGTGCTTCAGATGTGTGAGATGTGTTTTAGGTAAGAAAAACAGTAGTGCTGCCTGCATGGCAGTAAACAGAGTGATGGCTTATGCCGCATCTTTCTCTCCTCTTCAGGGTGGGTTTGCATAGCTAGCATACATGGACTCTTCACAATAACTCTTAATGTAAATTAGAATTGTTTTTTGCATGAACCAAGGGCTGTAATTTCGGGAATGACATTTCAACGATGCACATCGATCAACATTGCCTTAGGGTGCCCTTAAGGCTTCTCTCGAACAGTCCTTGGGACATACCTGAGAGCTTCTTGTGGTCTCGGGCGCGAGGACAAGGTGAGGTATTTCTGGTACTCGGACTGGTTGATAGGCCCTGAGTTCCAGTGTGCCGGCGACATTCCCGACTATCTTCGGAGAGCAGCTGCACTGCACGGTGCAAGAGCCAATCGTTAGGCCAACACTGCTCGACACATTCTACGGAACAATCAAACATGCCTGACACTTCTGAGTTGCAGACCAAGGCAGAATTTTGGAAATCTATTCATCTTGCCGCGTCTGTGTAGTAAAGGCAGAGGGAGCCTGTCGAAAGCCGAACAAATCTTTTGCAATGCTTAGCATGTTATGCATCTGTTCCAACAGCTGGCTAACGGTTTCCAGGCCCTCTTCTGGTGCGATGCAACAGGATGTGTAAAAGCACAAGGTGTATTACAATTTCTCAAAAAACTACTAAAAAATACTGTTCGCATTCCATGTCATTTAAGTAGTAGTTAAACAAAACTTTAAGAAAGGTGAAGAAATCTCTTAAAAATTGAAGGTATGAAGATATCAAACAATACTACTGACCAGTGCAAGTGCAAGGACAAAATCAAACTTTTGTAGCACAAGTATTTGTTTTTTCTCTCTGTCATTACAGACATGTGATTCACAATGGTTGTAGTTAAATTTTTGCTATGTTTCTCACAGTTAGTGGTAGAAAATTATTTACTAGGAATTTGTGTCCCATGCTAAGCTGGAGGGTTGCTTATGAGATACTTGAAAGCATGCAAACTTGAGCTTGCTGGTACATATTCTAGGGAAAACAATGCTATAACAAAGAAGAAGAAAGACCGACAGGACTGTGCTGACAGCGCTAGTCCTGCTTGGTCTTTTTTGTCTTTGTTGATCGCGGTTTCCACTATGAATGAGACTTTATTTTTAACTAGAGTCCACAGGCAGAACATTTTCAAATTTTGAGTGGTGTAATTCAGGTTGGAAACGCAGACAGTCCCACCAAAGGGACGATGCTGCTTTCCTGGTTTTGAACGTCACTTCATGCTCATAAAAAAACAGCATATAATGTAGGGTGAACGTACAAGAACAAAAAGAGCATAGTAAGCTTGTAAAGGCCTCTTCTAACTAAACCTTAGTTAGCATAGTCTGGGCTGACATAGGCTGACCCAGTGGAGGATTAGTGACTTTAGTGATGCGAAGTGACAGTGCGAGGTTTCTAAGAGTGCGAAGTGACAAGTGGTGCAAAGTGAGAAACACTCCAAGATGGCAAGCAATTTGAGGTGACAAGCAGTGTGAGGTGACAAGCAACATGAGATGACAAGCAGTGGGTGACATGCAGTGCTAGGTGACAAGCAGTGCGAGGTAAAAAGTGGTGTGAGATGACAAGCAACAGAGATGACAAGCAGTGTGAGGTGACAAATGGTGTGAGGTGACTGCAGCGTGAGGTGACAGGCAGTGTGAGGTAAAAAGTGGTGTGAGGTGACATGCAGCGTGAGGTGACAAGCAGTGTGAGGTAAAAAGTGGTGTGAGATGACAAGCAACATGAGATGACAAGCAGCGTGAGGTGACAGCAGTGTGAGCTGACATGCAGTGCGAGGTAAAAGTGGTGTGAGATGACAAGCAGTTGAGGTGACATGCCAGCGTGAGGTGAAAGCAGTGCGAGGTAAAAGTGGTGTGAGATGACAAGGAGAGTGAGGTGACATGCAGCGTGAGGTGACAAGCAGTGCGAGATGACAAGCAACATGAGATGACAGCGGTGAGGTGGCATGCAGTGCGAGGTAAAAAGTGGTGGTGAGATGACAAGCGTGTGAGGTGACATGCTGTGAGGTGACAAATGGTGTGAGGTGAATGCAGCGTGAGGTGACAGGCAGTGGGAGGTAAAAGTGGTGTGAGGTGACATGCAGCGTGAGGTGACAAGCAGTGCGAGGTAAAAAGTGGTGTGAGATGACCAGTGTGAGGTGACATGCAGCGTGAGGTGAAAGCAGTGCGAGGTAAAAAGTGGTGTGAGATGACAAGCAGTGTGAGGTGACATGCAGCGTGAGGTGAAAGCAGTGCGATGTAAAAAGTGGTGAGATGACAAGGAGAGTGAGGTGACATGCAGCGTGAGGTGACAAGCAGTGCGAGATGACAAGCAACATGAGATGACAAGCAGCGTGAGGTGACATGCAGTGCGAGGTAAAAAGTGGTGTGAGATGACAAGCAACATGAGATGACAAGCAGTGCGAGTGACGTGCAGTGCGAGGAAAAAGTGGTGTGAGATGACGAGCAGTGTGAGGTGACATGCAGTGTGAGGTGACAAGCAGTGCGAGGTAAAAATTGTGTGAGATGACAAGCAGTGTGAGATGACAAGCAGCGTGAGGTGTGACATGCAGTGCGAGGTAAAAAGTGGTGTGAGATGACAAGCGTGGAGGTGACATGCAGCGCGGGTGACAAGTAGTGCGAGGTGGCTTTGAAGAGATCAGCCCTGGCTCAAGAGTGCTGTTGGTGGAATTGGAGCCCTGAATTGGAGCGAGGCTTTGGAGGTAGTTACATTATAAGCCACATAAAGCCTTTAACTTCAACTCTTGGACTATGTAGCGGAGCTTACACATTAGGGCTTAGTCACTCGACTGTGCCACCGACTGTGTCGAACACCAAACCCCTTCCTCTCTCCTCTCTTGCCTCACACCTGCCTCTTCCTTTTCTTCTCCTCTTAGACCCTCACTGCACTGGCACATTCTGCACATGCTGTATTCCTCTTCTGGTGCATCACACCAGTGTTGCGGAATGGGCGCCTCCATTCTATTCCAATTCCATTTCGGGGAATTAGAACTTGCCGCAATTCCATTCCTTTCAATTCCTCGGAATGAAAAAGCTTAGCCCATTCCCACTCCTGAAATGGCCGGCCAGTTCAATTCCATTTCTATAATTCATCAATGTAGTAAAGGCATCTTGATAGTTTTATCGAGTTAAGAATGAACGCCCTAAAGCTGATGTCATCAGATGCATTAAGAACTGCAAAAGTACGCAACACATTATACCAAGGTCAAGAAATAGTAGCTTGGTGACATATCTCGTGTAGTACAACCACCCTACTAATTCCCATAGGGGCAGCTCTCCCGCTACTGGTAGTATTTGCATGGTCAGCATGTTTGAACGAATGGTGTTGTTTTAATATTGCTTAAGCTTAAATGTGTTAATGCTAAAATGACGACATAGCGTATTTCGATGCTGACAAAAGTAGTGTTCAAGAAGACTAAGCGTCCCACACGGTGGTCTAGTGGTTATGGCGCTCGAGTGCTGACCTGAAGGGCAGGATCGAATCCCGCCCGCGGCAGCTGTATTTTCGATGGAGGCAAAAATGTTTGAGGCCCGTGTACTTCGATTTATGTGCACGTTAAAGAACCCCAGGTGGTCAAAATTTCCGGAGCCCTCCACTACGGCGCCCCTCATAATCATCTGGTGGTTTTGGGATGTTAAACTCCAGATTATTATTAAGAAGACTAAGCAGTCTTGCCACACGTCTGGAGCGGTCGTGAATATGGAGTAAACTAAGATTTGGTTAATGGGGAACAAAACCCTCTAGATCTGCTGGTATTAGTTGGAACAATGCACCGCTCGGGCACCTTGTGCCTTGGCATCGAATACGGAACACCGGGCCGCACTGCTCGTCAGCACTCACGCTTGTCAAGCGCGCCTCACAAGCATGGATAGGGTGAGGAGAAATTTCTGTGTTCGTCTGTGCACAGGTATGTAATGTTTTCCTTGTCGCAAAGGTTATTTACGTTTGTCAGCTACTAAACTGCTCGTGAGACAAAGAGAATGTGCTTTATTTTCGGAAAAGGGCGTAATTCCATTCCCATTCCATTCCTCCAAACGTTGTCCCCATTCCATTCCCATTTAATTCCATTCCGGGGTCGCCAAAATGTGCAATGATTCCGGAGTCATTCCAATTCTGGAGTGTCAACTCCGCAACACTGCATACACAAATTACACATGCATAGTTGCGCCCATTACAAATGCGTAGTTGTGTTGGCTATATACAGGGATCTTGTAGCTTACGAAATCACATTCTAGAACTATGGGTGCCGTGAGTCTTATTTCCGCAATGACCCAATACACAGCTCAGAAATGAACAATGCAACCTAGTGCTGTTAGGTTGTGCCTGATACAGGTTTCCGAGTTATTTGCAGAAGCATACTACACTGCAAACTGCACTAGGACATGCTTGGGTGGACACAATAGCCCCATTTTCTGCAACCTCTGCAAATCATCACTTGTCTTGGCTTTCTTGTCAGTGATGCTTACTTAAGCCTGTCACACGCATCAAAGTGCATTTAAGCACGAAAGGTGAATTTCAAGCATTTGACGGAAACATAGTTTCTTTTCATTTTTCTGACCAATAAAATATAGACAAAGTGATGCAGAACCTTGGTTTGAGATAGGTGGTAATGATTTATATTTGAAGGAAATTTTTTCAGTGTGAACTAAACATGGACACAAAAAACATATCAATACGACGGACCCATGTCCTGTTTATTTGTGTTTCTGTCTCCTCTTTTGCCAAAAAAGTTTTTTTTTCAACTACATGCTAAAACCACAATATTATTATGAAGCACTCCACAGTAACTGACTTTGGATTAATTTTGATCCCTGAGGTTCTTTAACGTGCACCTAAATCTAAGTACTCGGGTGCTCTTGCATTTTGCCCCAGTGAAATGTAGCTGCTGTGGCTGGGAGTCGTACTTGTGTCCTCGAGCTTGCCAGCGCCACACTTTAGCCATTAAGCCACACTTTTTTCACAACACAGACGGTGCGTTTCAGGGGAAATCTGCACTACCGCAAAGCAATGCTCTATGGTAAGGTGTGCATATTATGTGCACCTCGGTTAATAATTTTTTTATAAGTTTAAAGTGTGTTAAACAGCTTGTATGGACTATGTAAGGCATATTCTAAAATGCAATGTATTTTACCACCTATAACCACTACTATGCAAATCCTGCTCCTATTCGAATTCACTTCGAAATATTTTATACCGATTACCATTCATGTCGACTTCACTCCAAACAAAAAAAAAACGATATTTGCACAAGCCTAGCCTATACGAAACACAAACACTTATTGTTGCAACATAATGCAGAACACAATGAATTAAGGACAAAAAGAAACTACACACAACAAACAGTAAAGTCAAATGCGGCAGACCATGCAAAACCCGCACCTTTGAATTCAGCCAGCAGCTCGTATGCATCTTGGGAAGTGATAGCAGTGGCCATATGACCAAAGGAGGAAGCTCGGCATTTCTTTCCTTTCAGAGATTTCAGGGAGCCTTGGGTACGAAGCGAGCACAACATGCACACGGGATGATGCAGGCAAGAGAGAACAGAAGCAGTGCACCGTAAAGAAATGAAAGACGAACAAAAACAGCATGCAAGCAGGCACACAGGCTGGGTTTATATTCTATTGGGCATTTCACTATAGTCGGAAATAACTTAAGAAGGCAGGAAAGGCCTGCAAAACCCGCACCTGCAAAACCCCCTCCCAGATGACCGAAACGTGGCAGCCGATTGCCTTTGCGACTAATAAAGTAGTCTCGCTCATGTACAGTAAGCCACAAAATAATACAGACCACATGAGCGCATGGCGAAATCGCCGTCTGCGCCGTCTAGTGGCGAGCCACCTGCTATTGAGAGCACTGCTCTGGCAAGTGCGTGGCCAGAGCAATGCTCTCAACAGCAGACGGCAATACTGCCATGCACTCGTGTGGTCCTATTATTTTGTGGCCGGCCGTACTTGGCGACGTTCTCTGATGGTGTGGTCACGGACCAGGTGGCTTATGACATCAGCCTAGAGTGTGCACTCATTGGTGCAGGCTTGTGTGCATCTGCCTTTGAGGTGGAGATGCTGCTGCTGCCTTCTAAAGTTGTGCCCGACTATAGAGGCAGTACTATACAGCAGGTTTCGTGGAATGCGTCTACAGGGCACAGAAGCAGTGTGGCTAGCATTTTAGTGCGATTTCCATTACATAATGTATTTCAGAGTTGCCTTAAAGGATAGTAGCGTAATGCTGACATTCCGGTAATCTTCTGATACCTCTGACTTAGTCTAGAAAGCTTGACAGACAAAAGCAGTGTTTACACACTGGCGTACTTTCTGCTTGATAGAGCAAATTTTTAATGATTTTCATTAAATGTACAGCAGCAGCGTTGGCATTTTAGCAACATTTCTACTATACTATCTGGAAAATCTTTGGGATTTGATCGACATCGCACAAAAGGCAGTGATGATAGCAAAGTGAATTTTCCACAATCTAAAGATGTTCCACTTTTCTGCGTTACATTTATTTCCTGCAATGTTCTACAGACGAATATATAAGCTTAATTTAAAATTTTTTTCACAGCCTTGATCTGGGCTAGACAGAATTGTCTGTTTGGTACCCAAGCACCATTTTAAGAATGGTTTACGGGTACTACATATTGTCACGTGGTCGTGACGTCGACGAAGAAAGCAGTCGGCGTTTGCAGAATGAAACTGTTTATTTGGCCGAACTTGTGGCCGGGAAAATGAGAACTAGAACTACAGCAATACACGCTGTACAATGATAGCGGCAGACAGGGCGTCGTCCGTCGATCAACTAACAAGCGGCGAAGTGCGTCGGCTTTTAACAGGTGCTATCGAACTTTCCAGCGATATCGCTGTTGGTGGCGTTATCTCTCGACAAAGCTGGAACATTCTCGTGCAGCGCGCAATCTTAACGGATTGTTCCAAAACAATCGCGAAGCTTCCTACACATCACGGCGAGGCCTGCGCAGCGCGTTGCCCACAGTCTTTGTGGGTGAAGCTTCAACTCATGAAATATAAGACTTGCGGCAATGCCCCCCTCTGAAAAAGCATCGTCCCGATGCTTAAAAACAGAACATGAATACATGCAATATTAAAGAAAACTAATAAAGAAAGCAAACATTAGAGTCCTCAGGTGCGTTAACGAGCATAGTACGGTTTAAGGCGCACCACATGCACGACCTCGGGTCGAGCTCGGCGCCTCTGAGAGTTCGTGATGCCGTCGGGGACAACCTCGTAGTCGAGTGCGCCGAGACGTCGAAGTACCCTGTACGGTCCGAAGTATCGTCGAAGAAGCTTCTCGCTTAGTCCGCGTCGTCGTATTGGCGTCCAGACCCAGACACGGTCGCCGGGCTGGTACTCGACGAAGCGTCGTCGAAGATTGTAGCGACGGCTGTCGGTGTGCTGCTGGGTCTTGATGCGCAGGCGGGCCAGCTGTCGAGCTTCTTCGGCACGTTGTAAGTAAGCGGCGGCGTCGACATTTTCTTCGTCGGTGACGTTGGGTAGCATGGCGTCGAGCGTCGTCGCCGGGCTCCTTCCGTAGACCAACTTGTACGGCGTCATCTGCGTTTCTTGGACGGCCGTGTTGTAAGCGAAGGTCACGTACGGAAGGACGGCGTCCCACGTCTTGTGCTCAACGTCGACGTACATGGCGAGCATGTCGGCGATGGTCTTATTTAGACGCTCGGTGAGGCCATTGGTCTGCGGGTGGTAGGCGGTGGTGCAGCGGTGGCTCGTCTCGCTGTATTTTAAGATCGCCTGAGTTAGGTCCGCTGTAAAGGCGGTACCTCTGTCTGTGATGAGGACCTCTGGGGCGCCATGACGCAAGACGATGTTCTCCACGAAGAACTTGGCTACCTCCGCGGCACTGCCTTTGGGCAATGCCTTTGTCTCGGCGTAGCGGGTGAGGTAGTCAGTTGCTACGACGATCCACTTGTTGCCGGAAGTCGACGTCGGGAACGGCCCCAGTAGGTCCATCCCGATTTGCTGGAACGGCCGGTGAGGTGGTTCGATTGGCTGCAGAAGTCCCGCTGGCCTAGTCGGCGGTGTCTTCCTTCGCTGGCAATCTCGGCAAGTCTTGACGTAGTGGGCGACGTCGGCAGCAAGGCGTGGCCAGTAGTACTTTTCCTGTATTCTGGCGAGCGTGCGGGAAACACCGAGGTGTCCAGCCGTCGGGTCGTCGTGTAGGGCCTGGAGGACTTCTGGTCGCAATGATGAGGGCACGACAAGAAGATAGTCCGTTCGAAGTGGCGAGAAGTTCTTTTTCAGGAGAACGCCGTTCCGTAAGAAAAACGACGACAGTCCTCGCTTGAATACCTTCGGAACAACGGCGGTCTTGCACTGGAGGTACTCCATAAGGCCCCCCAGTTCCGCGTCGGCTCGTTGCCTTTCGGCGAAGTCGTCGGCACTTGTAGTTCCGAGGAAGCAGTCATCGTCGTCGTCTTGCGGCGGCGCGTCGACGGGGGGAGAGAGGCAGTTGGCGTCAGGTGTTTCGTCCGGACTTGTACACGACGGTAATGTCGAATTCTTGAAGCCTCAGACTCCATCGTGCGAGACGACCTGAAGGGTCCTTCAAGTTAGCTAGCCAACATAAGGCGTGATGGTCACTGACAACTTTGAAGGGCCTGCCATAGAGGTAGGGGCGAAACTTTGACGTAGCCCAGATGATGGCGAGGCATTCCCTTTCTGTTGTGGAATAGTTGGCTTCTGCCTTGGATAATGACCGGCTAGCATAACTGATAACCCTTTCAAGCCCGTCCGTCTTTTGCACAAGGACGGCACCGAGTCCTACGCTGCTTGCGTCGGTGTGTATGTCAGTATCGGTGCAATCGTCGAAATGCGCAAGTATGGGTGGCGTCTGCAGGCGTCGTTTAAGTTCCTCAAAATGCTTGCACTTGCTCCGGTTCCCACCTGAATTCCACGTTAGTCTTCGTGAGAAGCGTGAGTGGTTCGGAGATGCGTGAAAAGCTTTTGACGAAGCGTCTGTAATAGGCGCATAAGCCGAGAAATCGGCGGACGGCCTTCTTGTCGGTGGAGGCGCGAAGTCGGCGATGGCCGCTGTTTTCCGCGGGTGGGCGCACTCCGACTTGCTGATCACATGACCGAGAAACAGGAGCTCGTCGTATGCGAATCGGCACTTTTCTGGCTTCAGGGTCAGTCCAGAGGTCTTGATTGCTTGAAGTACTGCCTCAAGCCGCCGGAGATGCTCGTCGAAGGTCGAGGAAAACACGACGACGTCGTCCAAATACACAAGGCACGTCTGCCACTTCAATCCAGCCAGTACGGTGTCCATGACGTGCTGGAACGTCGCAGGTGCCGCGCAAAGACCGAAAGGCATGACCTTGAACTCAAAGAGGCCGTCGGTGTTATAAAAGCGGTCTTTCTCGGTCTCTTTCATCTACTTCGATCTGCCAATAGCCGGTCTTGAGGTCCATCGACGAAAAGTACGTTGCGTTGTGAAGTCGATCCAGGGTGTCGTCTATCCGTGGAGGGGGTACACGTCCTTCTTCGTGATTTTATTCAGGCGCCGATAATCAACGCAGAAGCGCAGTGTCCCGTCCTTCTTCTTCACTAATACCACGGGTGACGCCCACGGACTCTTTGAAGGCTGGATGATATCTTCGCGTAGCATTTCGTCGACTTGTTTCTTTATGGCCTCACGTTCTCGCGTCGAAACTCTGTAGGGGCTCTGTCGGAGTGGTCGAGAATTTTCTTCTGTTATAATGCGGTGCTTAGCAAGGGGCGTTTGTCGGACCGCGAGGACGACGAGAAACAGTGCTTGTATTGCAGGAGCAGGGTTTGAGCTGGTCTTGCTTGACCTTCGGAAGGCTCGGGTTGACGTCAAAATCCGGTTCGGGACCTCTATTCGTCGAAGCAGGTTCGGCAGCATCGAAGAGGGCGAAAGCATCGCTGGCGGCTACACATTCGTCGATGTAGGCAACCGTCGTACCCATGTTGAGGTGCCTATTTCGTGGCTGAAGTTTGTCAGCAGTACCTTGCTTTACCGTCATGCAGCTCGGCGATACCTCTTGCGACGCAAATTTGACGATTCAGGAGTAGTTGCTGATCGCCATCGATTACGCCTTCAAGGTTTGCAGGTTTTTCAGTGCCGACTGAAATAATGACGCTGGAGCGCGGCGGAACGGTCACCTGCTCTTCTATCACATTCAGTGCATGGTTCCCTGGCGTCGGGGGGGCGGGAGCGCTTTGTCTGAGGTTAGTGTTATCGACTCAGACCTCAGGTCGATAACGGCGCCGTGGTCACTTAGGAAGTCCATTCCGAGTATCACATCCCTGGAGCAGTTTTGTAGGATTACAAAGCTCGCAGGATAAGTGTGGTTATTGATGGTGACTCTCGCCGTGCAGACACCAATCGGTGTTATAAGGTGGCCTCCAGCTGTCCGGATTTCGGGTCCACTCCAAGCGGTCTTTACTTTCTTCAGCTTGGTGGCGAATGGCCCACTGACGACGGAATAGTCGGCTCCGGTGTCGACGAGAGCTGTGATGCTGTGGCCGTCGATAAGGACATCGAGGTCGCTAGTTCGTCGTCTTGCGTTGCGGTTAGGTCGTGGCGTCGGATCACGGCTTCGCGATTTGTCCCGCTGTTTCTACGTTGCGTCGTCAGGTTTTCTTCGGGCCGCGAAGTTTCGTCGTGAGGGCTCCGTCCGGTTTGCGTCGTGTTCTGAAGGTCTCGTCGCGTGTCGTCGTCGGCGGCCGCGGAGGATCTTCGGCATTTCGTCGTACAGCAACCGCACCTCCATCGGTTGCTGCCCTTAGTTTCCCGGATACGGGCTAGGCGACCGGCCCCGGTTTGGGCCAGTGTACTGCCGGGTGCGGTGACATGTAGCGGCCGGGCGACGGCGAGCGGAAGCTCGTCGTTCTTCCCACTGTGTTCCGGTGAGAGTAGTCGTCGATGTCGCGAGGCCGTTCGCCTGGTTGCGGGCGCGGCGCGTTAACGGCGAATCCGCGTAGCCCCATCTGTCGACACTGGCATCGGCGGTATGTGTGGCCGGCTTCCCCGCAGTGATAGCAGAGCGGCCGGTTGTCAGGGGCACGCCAAACGTCGGTCTTTCGGGGGGCGCAGCGTTGTCCTGTCGGCGGGCGGTATGGCGTCGGTGGTGGTGGCGGCGGTGCCTGGCGGCGGAACTGCTGCGGCGACGCGGCGTTGACGTGGGCGAAGGGGTGGGGCGTTGGTCGGGCTGCAGCAGCATAGCATTGCTTCCGGCTGAGCCTGCGGTGCTTCGGGAATTCCAAGCGATTGCCGGACTTCCTCGCGGACAACGTCGGCGATTGAATGCACTTGATGCTGCGGCGAAGGTAACAGTTTGCGCAGCTCTTCCCGCACAATCGCTCTGATGGTGTCACGCAGGTCATCAGACTGCAGCGCCCGAACCTCCCGTAGGTCGTCGTAGGAATGCGGCAGTTGTACTGCCTAGTGCGGATTTCTAGTGCCTTTTCGATTGTGGTGGCCTCTGAAAGGAATGCCGAGACCGTCTTTGGGGGTTGCGCACTGGTCCGGCGAAGAGTTCTTCCTTCACTCCCCGCATCAGGAAGCGAACTTTCTTTTCTTCGGACATGGCTGGATCGGCATGGCGGAATAGGCGAGTCATTTCTTCGGTGTACAGTCCGACGTTCTCATTGGGGAGCTGTACACGGGTCTCGAGAAGGGTTTCAGCCCTTTCTTTCCGATGACGCTCGTGAAGGTGTTGAGAAATCCGGTGCGGAAGAGGTCCCATGATGTTAGCGTGGACTCTCGATTCTCGAACCAGGTCCTTGCGCCATCTTGAGGGCGAAGTAGACATGGCGTAGCTTCTCGTCGCAGTCCCAGTTGTTGAACGTGGAGACTCGGTCGTATGCCTCCAGCCAGCTTTCTGGATCCTCGCATGGTGATCCGCGGAATGTCGGCGGCTCCTTCGGTTGATGCATGACAACCGTTGTAGGCGCCACAGCGGTTGTCATTGTGGCTGTTGTCTTCTTCGTTGTGATCCTGGTCTTGTCCGGTAGGGGTCCGTATTGTGGGGGTAGTCCTTCCAGTCTGCGGCTGGCTCGACTGCCGCTGATGGTGTCGGTGTCTTCTTCGCGACGTGGGCTGGGCAAGGCTTGTCGGGGCGTCCGGAACATGACGAGCAGCACCTCCACCAGATGTCACGTGGTCGTGACGTCGACGAAGAAAGCAGTCGGCGTTTGCAGAATGAAACTGTTTATTTGGCCGAACTTGTGGCCGGGAAAATGAGAACTAGAACTACAGCAATACACGCTGTACAATGATAGCGGCAGACAGGGCGTCGTCCGTCGATCAACTAACAGCGGCGAAGTGCGTCGGCTTTTATACAGGTGCTATCGAACTTTCCAGCGATATCGCTGTTGGCGGCGTTATCTCTCGACAAAGCTGGAACATTCTCGTGCGCGCTAATCGTAACGGTTGTTCCAAACAATCGCGAAGCTTCCTACACATCACGGCGAGGCCTGCGCAGCGTGCCCACAGCTTTGTGGGTGAGCTCAACTCAGAAATATAAGACTTGCGGCAATATCTTAGTCAATAAATGCAGGCAAGGTGACACTAACGAGCATAAGACTAACACAAAATGCTGGCAACATGATACACACATGCACGTGACAGGATCCTTTGCATGTGCACGTTATTACAGCACTAAAACCGTAGCACTAGAAACAACCACAGCACAGGAAGGGGAGGGGGGAGGGGCTATGTTCGTAATGCATTACACTAGGGACAGCACTATCAACATTATCACCAATGTTTCTTCATTTAACCCGGTCCTGTGCTAGCAACGGCCACGTTATCTCCAGAACTTCTTATTCTCACCTGTCCACAGTGCTTGCCTTCTCTTGATATCCAGTCTGTTACCCTTAATGACCAGCGGTTATCTTTGCTTCTCTCTAAATGTCCCACCTATTCTTCTGATTTGACCAAGCTGTCTTTAACATACATTTAATCTCAGACCCACTCTGCTCTCTTTTTGTCCCTTAACATTACACCTATCATTTTCCTTTCATGGCTCGGTGCATCGTTTTCGATTTAAAGCTGAACCCTGTTCATAAGCCTCTCTGCATGGAGTGCTGGCATACCAGTAAGATGGAGCTGTTATACACTTTTCTAGTGAGTGATACTAGCTATAGGTGATGAAAGAAATGCCTTGATGTGAGAGTTTACTAAGCAGAGTGTATAGTACAGTTGACTGAACCACAGTGCTTGCGCATTCACATAATGGTACAGTTAACCGATTCCTACTGATCTCTGATTCAGTTTGTAGTGAGGTAAACTCTCTAGATTGGAGACACAAAAGGCCCACCAGACTGAACATTCAGCTACACCCAGATCAATTAGAGAATCTGTGAGTGAATTGCTGTCTGGTCTCAGTCATTCTTCTAGCAGGGAGGTGACAGTACTTCCAATCATGCACCCTTCCCTGGGCTGTAGAGCAAAGCTATGATTAAACCAAATGAATGTGTTTTGAATGCCCTATTTGGACTAGATACACAGTGTACAGTATGCCAGCAGGGTTCTCTCAAGCACTCAAAGGGCACTGGTCAACAAAGCAGAGGCAAAGAACAACACAACAGTCAATCATAAGTAAGCGCTCATCCACATTTTTTGCCCACTGTATTTTATTTGTTTAACTGTGTGCTACTTATGCTAAGTCTATCAGTCATACATAGCATTCAAGAGCAATAGATTTAGTGCATAAAACCTGACCACAGAAAGCAGATGACATCTAGGCAACAAGGGCATCCGTCCTGTCTGTAATCAGTGCAGCATATGGTACATATATGGTGCAGTGTATGCTGTGCGTTCAATGATACTATTAGATAGGTGCTAAAACGGACCTCCTATCAACTAGCCCAACAGCAGGTAGTACTACTAAATGTAACATCAGTGACCTAAAATAACCACGCAATGGGTGGGGTACCACACATTCTGAGCATTACTCCATTTCATTCCTGCCTTCGCAGCAGGACAGTGAACGACAGGCAGCATAGCTCCTTGACTCATGTGGTCGCTGTGCTTCTGCAAATGACTACTTGGCAAGCGTCAGCTTTTTGGTGATCATCATTTGGCATGAAGTAACAATCCTTAACATTTAATTTAAGTGGAGCTAAGATGTCTCATCAAGAATAGTGGAACAGAGTGTCAAAGAGAACACATAGTAGAAATTTAGCTGGGATCCATCGACTTGTAAGAATTGTCCAATTGCTCTTTAAGATAAAAAATATGTTGCCGCATAGGCTTTCAAAGTGTCCTGGCAGATGCTTGTTTTCAAATATGGGGTAGTGTGGTGCACTCCTAGTCCAGTACATCCGCAAGCCTGATACTACGAGTTACATGAATTTGCTAGCGCTCTTTAGTCCATATTTGTATCCTTAAGCAACTAATTTATGCAATGCACGGGGCACTCTTGTGTACTGTGACAAAAGTGCCTTCGCTTCTGTATGTGGATGAATTTTGTGCTAGACATGCAATTTTTTTTATCCTTGGAAGTGATGACCTGAGAACATGATAAATTTTTGGCCATTCTTTCAAAAAGATTGCATTTCCCGATTCCAGTATTTCAATCTCCCTATTATCAGAACTCTGAGTGGTTCCTTCTATCCCAAATTATCAGACAGCGAATATACTCTTATGTAAGGGTTCACGAAGTAGACTGCATTCCGGCACGTGCTGATTGGGTAGTGCTGGAGAACTGTGGAGACTACTGGCACCAGTTTCGCCTTCTCTCTAGCTCTGTCCAATCAGAGTGCTCAGAAATGGACAGCGCACTTAATGGACTCACACAGAATACCACTCCTGCTAAGTTCAGAACTTAAGTCATCAACTAGCAGCACAATCATATTTGGCAGAAAGGAATGCCAATATAGTCAATATAACTTTAGAAGGTAGTGGCATTTCCACCTAAAATTTGGATGCATACAAGCCTGCACCAATGGGTGCGCACTCTAGACTGACGTCATGAGTCAGACAACCGGTGACCCCACCGTCGAAGAATGTGACGGAGAACATGAGAGGAACTATTTCTCTAGACACGGAGGCAATCGGTTGCCATGCTTCAGCCCTCTGGTCATTCTGCATTCTTAAGTTGTGCATGACTACAGCTTGTACTTGATTATAAGAGCATGACAAGCAGATCAGAAACAAACACAAGGCACAAAGTAAACAAAAGCAATGCTCTGATAGTCCACATTGTCAAACATCCACCATTCTGCTTTCCCTGCATTGTTTTTTCCTGTGTTTGCTGCCTGTCGAATTACAGAATTCGTAGAATCGGCTCACGAAGCCAGCCAATTCTACAAGCACAGTAAATTCGACAAGGCATGCGATAGCCCAGCTGGTATTTTGTAGCCATGCCTTATGCTTCTAGTCTTATCATCCACTACCCGAAGCCTACTGATCCTGTTGGTAATGTGGTCAAACCGTTGTTCTGATCACTGGCCAAAAGACATTTGCATCAGAAAAGGTATTACTACTACAAAATGCCGGCCCAGGTCTCTTCCTTTATTTTCCAAGTGAACCAGGCTGCAAAAAAAGTAGGGGTGTGCGAATATTCGAAATTTCGAATATTTTTCGAATAGTGTTTACTATTCGATTCGATTCGCACTGAAATTTACTATTCGAACTATTCGAACTTCCCAAAGACAAATGCAGTCAACGTCCGATTGAAAGTGACCCCTTCAGATTTTCAATATGCTTCACCTCATTACACCCTCGTATTGCGGCAAAGCTGCCTTTCAAGCTCCGTTACGGTCGAACTTAGCCAAGAGACAAAGTCCGGTTGGAAGTGGTCCCTAGATTTTCAATATGCTTCACCTCATCACACCCCGTATTGCGGCAAAACTGCCTTTCAAGCTCCGTTACGGTCGAATTTAGGCAAGAGACAGTCAACGTCCGATTGAAAGTGCTCCCTAGATTTTCAATATGCTTCACCTCATCACACCCCCGTATTGCGGCAAAGCTGCCTTTCAAACTTCGCTACGGTCGCAAATGTATTAACTCAAGAAAACGCTGGTTCCAATATGGAGATGAAAGATTGGCAGAGTTGGGGCTCAATTAATGCTGTTTTGGACCTGAAATTTGGGCAGGAAGTCCGAGAAATCGGACGCCAAAGCTTTTTAGCATCCAAAATTTCAGATGTTCTTATATATCGACGTCTACGAGGCAGATTTGGAACTCCGGACTTGAAGGGAGCACACCCTTGTCTGCCACACCAGTTGGCCTTCCACAGAAGTTGAGAGAGGAGGAGAGGCTGAGAAAATGGCATTTTTGCCCATCACGTGTAAAGTGTTGTCGGCAACACTTTGGTTGCACCAAATCATCTACATAAATAGAATTTGGCCTCTACATTGCCTCATTCATGATAAGAAAGACAACTATGAAATATGACCCCACCAGCGCTTCATCAACCTAGCGAAAAGAAACACTTTCATGTTGCTATCTCACAAGAACATACTTAGGGATTCTCTGCAACTTTTTCTGTAATTTCACTTCGAATTATTCGAAAAATGTTTGAGAAATATTCGAAAATTATTCGAAATTATTCGATTCGATTCGCACTCATATTTATTATTCGAATTCGCTTCGCACCCAAAATTTTGCTATTCGCACAGCTCTAAAAAAAGTTAACTGCTTTAGTAGTAAACGATGTAGACTGAAGTTGTGACCACGTGACAAAATATGAACGAGAACAGTGCAGCCGTAAGTTGTCAGTAAGTACTACCTAGGTATGTAACCTAAGTCAGTGAGTACCGTCAGTAAGTACCTAAGTCAGCAGGTATGTTAAAGTTGTAAGAATAGAATGCAGGTCACTGTAATCGGAACATAGCGACTATTATCCTTTGTTTGCTCTAAACTTCGTTGCGGTGTGATATAACATATGTTTATACTAGACGTGTCATGTAAGGAAGCCATGCAAGGTGCCTACCGATGAGCGCTTCAATGTCAAAGAAGAGCACGTGGCTGTCCTGATCCACAGGGTTGGTCCTCAGCCCCTGGATCATGAGCGGGTGTGCACGGGAACGAGCATGGGCACTGTCACCCACTTCATGGCCCATTCCATGCTGCATTAAAGAATGTTCAAAGTGCAGTTAATTAGAACAGATGGGACTGCCTTCATTCACTGGTACCATATTTTCTTGCGTATAGCCTTCCCTTCCACAAACTGCAGAAAAATCCCCTATTACCCGCACATTTGAACCGTGCCAATTAATTTTACACCTTGGCATAAATGAAGCTTATTTTCACTTGGTTTCAGTCACTAGCGTCACCGCCCCACCTTTCTCTACTGTACGTCTCATCTGATGCTGACACTTCCACATTTCTTGCATTGCCTGGAAGCATTGCCATAAAGCCACTTTGCAAACTGAAATTCGCATGTAACCCACAACTCTAGGACAAATTTTCTGTTTTTTTGTGAGAGTTATACGCAATAAAATACGATCTCGAGGCCACCAATATATTAGCAGCTACACAGGAGTTGTGTCCTGTCTAGCATCATTATCTTTGTCTTGCAACTCCCGCACAGGATGGCATCAGCAAGTGTGAAACAATGATATTTATTTACAGACACTTTCCACGCAAAGTCTTGGAGATAAGTTTAGAGCAAGGCAGTAGGCTTGTGCAAATATTCGAGCAGTTCGAATACTCGAACGAATATTACATTACTCGAATTTGCTTAGAAGTGAATTTAAAATATTCTAAATTTCGAAGTATTCGGCATAAACAAATAGACACATAAACACCGCATGTAACCCCCTGTAAAGGTGGTTTCACTGCACTGCAGAGTGCTGTACCGTGAATACACCTTTCCAGGGAAAATCGTACTGCCGCGAAGCACCACTTCAAGGTTAATGAACAAATTACCCCCACATCGACTCATCACTTTTTAAGTTGAAAAGCTCATTATACTGGCTTATATGCTCTAAGTAGAGTAAATTTTAAAATGTAACGTATTTTACAGGTTATCACTTGCGTTGTACCGAAAGTCAAATCCTGCTACTATTCAAAGTTGCTGCCACCGAAAAGAATGACGTTTGCATATGCCTTCTTTCAGTTAAAAAAGAAATATTGTGCAGGTTAGTTGGGTCATGACAAATATACTCACTTTTCTTTATAATATGTGATAATACTATTTGAATTCGATTCGAAGTTATTCGACCATATCACAATTCGCTTTGAACCTAAAATTTGCTATTCGCACAGGCCTACAAGGCAGAGGTTGCACTTGGCTGACTGGATCGTAGCCAATAACCACAGAGAGTGAATCAAGCAAATGTAATCCTCCCGACTTCACACTTCGTCAGACTAGGCCCTCACTGTTTGTGAACATGCCCATCGCCTGAACACTCTGAACACTAGAAGCCAATGTACTAGATTTTTTTCATTGACAAGTATAGGCAACTTTGTGGAACTTAGACCACAGTGCTGAATGTTTAAACAATATGTGATGACAATAATGATATTTTATGGGAAGGTAGTCGCTTCCTTCTGTGATGCACAGTCATGTCAAAGCTTCACCACCAACTCCACAATGAACTTTTACTACTGCGAGTGTGCTATGCCAGCTTGCTGTCCTGTCATGTGCTAAAATAAATCAAAACTGCCCTGCACAAAGTGTAGTTTTCATGCTTATGTACTTACACTGTAAAATTAAACAAATACAACACACATGCCAGAGTTTATGCAAAGCAAAGCTCTGTACATTTGTGCAACGCTTGTGTGCGTGTAAGATTCGTTGAGGTGACGAGGTTGCTCAGCATAGTCTGCCTGTAAGCAGATGTTATTTCCACAATGCACCAGTTGCCAATTGGTTGACTGTTGGCTGCCCCTCTCTTTTACCCTGAGTCCATGTGCTTTAAGGCATTTCCAACCTGGTGTCCGGGTGAGGGGTGGTGCGAAGCGTGGTGTTGCTGCTGCAGGTGGTGCAGTCCGCGCTGGGCGGCATGCCGGATGGCAGCCATGTTACGGTGGCGCAGACCCCGGAACAGATGCACCGCCGGGTTGGTCATGCGCTCTCCCGGTGCCCAGTGTGCTCGTCACAAGCACTCAGAACCTCCTCTGCTGCCAGACCCTGCAGCACTCGATCCAGGTGGCCTGCACAACCACACGCGTTTAAGTTCATCGTTGTCGCAGAAAAATGGGAGTACAAGACACTGGAAAAATGGGTAATACGACGCAGTGTAACTTATTGTCAAGACACCACCATATATCAGTTAATGAAACAAACAAAACACACGGGGCAGCATTAAGGCGAAAACCTTAGATGCCTATGTTGGTGGCCCCCCCAGAGAGCTGGTGACCTTGACGTGAAATGCACTATGATGAAAAAATCCCTTCGCGAATGCATGTGGAAACAGCTGCGAGCAAGTGAAAAAATATATGCACGCCCAGCCAACGCCTCCTCTCGGCTTTACTGCGCAGATTAACACATGTTTTGCACATAAAAGTGGGCACACGCACGCTGCGGCTTTGCATCAAACTAGGCACAGTTGCTGCAACGTCGGCTGTTGTCGGCAGTGCTAGTTGGTGGCAGGGAGGTAAGTGACGAAGCGTGCATGCCCTTGTGGCTCGTGGAGACGACCACACAAGTATGCCACTGCAGTGTTGCTGCTCGTGCTTCTGTGTCTGCACGAGCAGGATGCTGAAGACAAGGGGATCCCAAACTGTGGAAGCAAGCAGTGGAACGACAGGTGCAACGAGCAGAAGACGTGAATACATGTACGACATGAAATGGGGCTCACATAAGGCATCCAAAGGGTCTACTTTGATGCCAAACATGCGTACTGCTCATTGTGGCTCCTGTCGTCTTACATGAATACAGCCTTCTTGTGTTCCAGGAGTTTAGCATCTGCCAAAAATTTTTTTACTATTCAAGTGAGGTGTACTAGCAATTACGAGATGAAGGGAAGCGAAAGTGAATAAAAAGAACGTCACAGTTTTGCCGCAAGGGCAAAGCAATGAATGTGATACTAGCAAGAAATTGGAATGTGATACGAAGTAGGCTAGCAGCTCACTCCTTTGGATCCGATCTCCCGTATCTATACAAATGAATACAGCCGCTCCTCGGAACAACACCGTTTTTGTGCTGTCTGTCGTCTCAATACAAAGTAAGCAGTGAAAGCACAGCATGCACAAGGATAGACATTAGTATAAGTCTACTAATGTCTGTTGAGATAGCACGCTGTGCCAGTGCTCGCGGCCACACAGTTGTTGCTTGAGTAACACAGTCCGCTCCCCCCACCGACATCCCTTCATGTTCCCTCGCTTGACGAAAGACGGATGGGGCGTTTCCTCTCTGCTTGAGGAGCCGTCGATGACAGATCTCGTAAGCAGGGTGATGTTATCGCATGTGCCCTTCATGCGACAAAGATGGCTGGCTTATTTCATCTCTGCTTCAGCCGCGTTCCCCAGTGCTTGCGTGCTTTTAGTCACGCATAAAACATACAATGTGTGGGGCAATGTTATCGATTTGTACTTTATACGGAA
Organism: Rhipicephalus sanguineus; assembly: GCF_013339695.2. NCBI lineage: Eukaryota > Metazoa > Arthropoda > Arachnida > Ixodida > Ixodidae > Rhipicephalus > Rhipicephalus sanguineus. The sequence goes on along the minus strand of NW_023615888.1, from coordinate 112,112 downwards.
CATGATGGCAATGGCAATGACAAAAACCCATTGGAACCACGACCTCCGCATTATGCAAGCAAGTACTATCGGTTGGGCTACGACAAGAGTCTACCCAGTACTCTAGTTCTGCCATTCCCAAGCTAACGAATGTGCTTCCACACATCCTCACCGGTCTCCATCTGCCAGACGTAAACCGAGCCGTCCGAGCAGCCGACCACCATGAAGTCGTCGAAGGGTCGCCACTTGACCACACCGACGGGGAACAGGTGGCGAGAGGCCAGCATGATGCACTTGCGTTCCTTCAGGCTGACCAACGCCACCGTGGTCACTGGCCACACTGCAGATGCTCTGCAGCACTCGTGTCTGAAAGTGCGATACAATTATGGGATGGCACAGTTAAAGCTGTCGATGCCTTGACAAACACAAACTCTTGAAATGATCATACACATACAAGCACCTCATTTATGTCCAACTATACCAAACGGTACTTTCTCAAATGTTGGATTACGATTACAGGATGCCGTGCCAATGGCAGTTTACTGTTTCAAATCATGGTTGTAGTTTTTGACAAACATGAAATACATATAGAAGTATCATAGAGGACAGACTTTTGGGCTAGTTGGTTTGTTATGTTCATTGAAGCCATAGCGCTGATAAGACAGGGACCACAGAAAGAGGACGGGACATGCGCCGTCCTCTTTCTGTGGTCCCTGTCTTATCAGCGCTATGGCTTCAAAGAAGTACCATAGCCAATGTTGTTTTTGGAAACTCCTGCAGACTAATATGGAGAAAAAAAAGCTGTGACAAAGAGAAATAATAAAACATTGCAATAAGGCATCAATAGTTGGCAAAGTGTGGCTTTTTAAAGATTTAATTTGAAGTTATAGCCAACTTTTTCAGGAAATTATATTTGACCGACTAATCACACATATACGCAGAATAGTTGGTACATCGATTATAACAAGAGCACTACAGCAGGACCTCGTTGGTACATTCCCATTTCATGCAATTTCCTGGTGGCAATGTTCGCAATATTGTAACTAAGTGAAACTGTGCAGTCTTTTGGTGAATTTAGATTGTACGTTTTCCTGGATACTAGCACATTAGCTTCATGCATTTAGCTTTTTTCAAAAACATATCAAGAAGGTTCTACTGTATACCACACGGTGCCATGCTGCGAGCCAGTATCATATTTGTATCGTAACGGAGACTATATGCCAACTGAAATACCACACTGGTCACCAATTTCCTACTTCTGAATGTTCGTCTTCTTTGCCCTCCTTTCCTCAGCCCACTGGCATTCTCTTTTCACTGTAACAATATATTACCATCTGTCTTTTCTGCCATTCTTGGTCACAGCACATTTACATCGTCTGTACCAACAATACTACAGCAGCAAACACTGCAAGTGGCACTGCACGCAATGTTCCCAGCAATGTCCAACGTTTCACTGCAGTCTACTGCATGCAACAATCTGAAAAACAAAACACGAGAAGTACTCACACTACAGTTACTAGGAGGCACTAGAAGCTGGGTGACCTCGCCTGCATGGACACAGAATCGGTGCAGCAGGGTGCCAGCGTACAAGTCCCACAGACAGACCGAGAAGTCCACACCCCCGACACCAGGTGGGCAATCTCGTAGCGCGAATGCACGTGGTTCGGATACAGCAGGCAAGTCACACGACCGGTGTGGCCATGAAGAAGCTGGTGCTGCGCGGGATCTGCAGTCACAACCACACTGATCAACGAAAAATGCTCAGCTTTCAACCAACAGCACCGGGAAAGTGAAGACAAAGCTAAAGGTGAGTGACACAGAGTAAGCACTATCAAGTGAAACTTTAATGCAGAAAGAAATTAGGCACACACATCTCACAGTTCAGGTGCCCGAGTGAATGCTACAATATCACCACAAAATAAAAATAATATTGACGCGGGAAAACTGTTTGAAAAAGCCACAAAGAAACAAAGCACTGTTAAGTTTAGTCAGTCAATGTGGTGTCACAACGGCTTTGATTCCTGACTTAGGGTGTGCTCGAAGACATACTGTAGTCAGCTAAGTAGACAGCTAAGCAGACAGCAGCCATTTTAAGTCTCATTCCTATCCTGACAAAGCTGTCCATATGGACAGGTTCGTAGAGACAGCGTCAAAGACAAAAATGATGCAGGCTAATTTGCTGTAAAAACAAGTGGCGATCAGAGTGAAGGCTAAAAGCTTTCCAAGGAGAGAACAGATTTTTGGGCTAGTTGGTTGTTTATGTTCATTGATGCCATAGCGCTGATAAGACAGGGACCACAGAAAGAGCGCAAGTCCCGTCCCCTTTCTGTGGTCTCTGTTTTATCAGCGCTATGGCTTCAATGAACTTTCCAAGGAGGTCTCCAGCTCAAAGGAAGATGTGGCCATAGTTTGTTACGTGCCTAATGTGAGCTACGTCGAAGCTTTCGCAGGATTGAACATGAAAAGTTAAAAGAACAGTGATTTTATGGTATATTCTAAGCTTTCTCTTGTTGACACAAGTTGGCATGACGCCTTGCTGACGTCTTCCATACGTTCCATTACTCAGGTTGGATGCAGAACCACCCCTCTCCCAAGAAACATGCACCCGGAGCACAATGTTAGCAGGAGAAAGGCGAGAGCGAAAGCTTTATTGAAAGATTGAACAGGTAGGTGAAGAGGCAGCCCTCGTAGACGCCGCCTGGGTCAAAGGCAAAGAGGCCTACACGGCCGTGGTGGTCGACAGCCAGGGCGAGATACGGGACGCCGTCACCCTGTTCACTAAGGAATCAACGGTGGCGGAGCAAGCCGCGATTGCTTTAGCTATCAGGAACCGAAAATGGTCTTACATTTATAGCGATTCCAAATCAGCAATTAAGAGCTTTGACAAGGGCTATGTCGCTGGGACTGCTGTTAAACTTATCGGCAATGTAGAACCTATAGAAACTGAAATCCGATGGTTTCCTGCACATATGGGACAAGTGATGAGGCTCGGGTCAACCTCAACGAGGTGACGAATGATCTGGCACGAGGACTCGCTTGCCGTGCCGGTCAGAACCGAACCGACGCCCACTACCATTCCGGGGATCATAAAGATAATTTACTAACCTACAACGAGATCACTAAATACTACTACTTGGGGCGTAGACAATTCCCACTGCCACACGTAAAGTTGAACAGGGCTCAGGCAGTCACGCTACGTTTACTGCAAACTGGGACGTACCCCACTCCGTATTTTGTAACAAAAATTCACCCTGAAAGTGAAATTAGAAAAGAATGTGACGCATGCGGTGGCATCATTGAAATCAGACACATGCTGGCGGGCTGTCCCGCGACTCTCGCCAACCCCGAAGAAAAATGGCTTCACTGGCAGAAGATGATCTCCAGCTGTTCGTATCAGGATCAACTACGGGCTGTCCAGAGGGTTCACGATGGCGCCCTAAGGCTCGGCCTAACGGTGCCGACGTGGACGCGGCCCGCCTCGGTCTGAAAAGACCGGGCTTCAGGACTCTTAATAAAGTTTTGTGAATGAATGAATGAATGATGCTGTCCTCTAAGATGTCCGCGTAGACTATCTCCGATACTGACCAGAATTGAAGAACCCCCTCAGAAGGATTGCAGCTAGGGCTGGTTGGTGTTCCACGCTTGTGGAGTGGTGTGGTACAGAATAGAACAAAGGAGATACAGTAAAGGCTCATTAATGCGAACTCGAAAGGGACTATAAGATTGTTCGAATTAAGCGGAGTTAGAATTAGTGGGCAGGTGCTAGAATGAACGGACATCGCACGGATTTGCACTACACTGCACGGGCAGAACCCAAAGAAGCCACCTCTGGACTCGTTATCGCGAACTGGGCTACTACACGTTTGTGGTAGGCGATTCCGTAAATTAAGTTCATGGAGCTCTAGTGGCGAACAGAACTAATTGATCAGTCAGTGATACGCCAGAAACAAGCACCGGCATGCATTCATGTGAGGAGTGAGCTTTATTGTGAAATATATATGCTATTCATGCTCCAAAATACGTTTATTTACATTGCAGAGTTAACGAAATCAATATTAAAAGTAACCAGTAATTTGCATTTGCTTGCGTTTCTTCTGTCGCGACTCCATGAGCATAATTTGCGGCTTGCCCGAGAGTTCCAGCGCAGCATCCGAATTCTCATCTGCTGAGCAATGCTGCTGTTCCTTGTTTTGCATCTCTAGTAAACTTGGTGTGGTTTGCTATTGCAACACATTAATTGTGATCACTTTGGGCCGGCTTCTGCGAGGAGCAAGGCAAACCAGGGGTTTCCAGTTCGAATTAACCGTTGTGGATACCGACGCGTTCGAATTATTGGACGTTTTCCCCCATAGAAATACACAGGACTTTGCCGGGACCCGAGCGCCAGTTCGAATTAACTGTAAGTACGAATTAACCGAGTTAGAATTAACGAGCTTTTACTGTAACTGGAAATCAGTTCTGTAGAACCCCGTAAAGTGGCGGAAGGATTAAGGGAAATTGACAAAAAAAGGATTTTTTGGCAACTAAGAAGCTTTCCTTGTGGCTTCGTGCCACAAATGGGTGATTGCCAATTTCCCTTTCCGAAAGAAGATAACTGATAATGAAGACAAGTTCTCATCTCTGTTGGCACTTAGGTTCTATGCTCTTTTTTGCATTACACCGTTCTATGTGTGATTCCTTATAACAGTGGCTGTATTTTCATGGAGACAATGCAAAAATGCTAATGAAGAGTAGAATTTCTTCAAGCGTAACCTGAAGGAACCACGTAAATGTGGTTTAGAACGACAGAAAGTTCGAGTTTGTAAGGATTTGTCATAAAAAATGGCAAGGCAAGCAGACATAGACAATAGAAAACGGCATTAGTGTAGCCTTGCCCTCTTATAATTGTGTCTCCTGTCTGCATGTCTTACCTTCTTTTCGATGCATCGGGAAAATATGTTCCATTTAACAACAGCTCCATTTACCGACAAAGCAGTATGGGAGTGCAGCACCCAAATACAAAACCAGCCAAGTTGGAGGCAGTTACATTGGTATTTTGTTTAATGAGATTCTATTGTGCTTAGATTTTAGTGCATGTTAACGGGGCCCTGCAACACTTTTTGAAGTATAATCATCGAATGGCTTCATTAAAACAACTTATTGCCTCATGAATCGACTTGCGCAAAGTTTCGGGAACCTGTCAAGTACGAGTGGAGTTACAGGCATTTATCGCACGCTTCAAGCGCTTTCTCTCTCCTTTCGTACCAGCGAGCGTGTTGAAAGTTACTCAGGAAGGGTAATGACAATGGGGCAAGAAGATGCGTCCATTCATAAGCGTGCGTCATGGCCTTGAGCACTTTCTTTCTTTCTTTTTCTTTGAACATGCGGCTTACTTTTAGTGTGATCGTGAGCACACACGTGGGCACATGGCGTCATCTAACGGCGGCTGCAGTAACTACACTCAAACCTCATTATAACAAAGTCGCATCTGCCACGAAAATAACTTCGTTATAACCGAAAATTCGTTATAAACGTTTATTTGTAACACTGTAGCTATGACAAGACTATTCTTCATTTAGTTCGTTAGAACCGGTAATTCGTTATATCCATTTTCGTTATAGCGAGGTATGAGTGTATGCAGCTCATGATGGTTAACTCGGCCAATGGCCGTGAACTTTGGGTTTATGGCACGGTCATTTGGGTTTAGGCATCATTTGCCGTGAGGAGGGAGTGATTTCTAGCTGACTTTGAGACTTAATTGTAAATTCCAGGCCGCATGCTGCACTATAATGTTTGGCAAGTGTGTTCTCAGGAGCCTCGACTACCAATTGGCAGCGTTTTCTGACCATGCTGAAAAAATGTTGCGGGGCCCATTTAAAGATCTCCAGATAAACTTTAAGCCTTACAAAAATATGTCTCTCATAACCTATTCTGCAGTTTCAGGCTGCTAAACCTGAAAGGTTAATGAAATTCAATGATAAGCAGCAAAGTCCAGTAACCACTGTATGTATATATCATGCTCATGGTATCAGGACTGCCACCAGCACATGCATAGTGGCCCAAGGCAACCCTTGTCCCTGTTTTTATTAGAGCTTGAGAATTGTGGACCAAGACCCAATAAAAGAAAATGAAAAAAAAAAAAGTGCCTGAGCCATCTTGGCTCGCCCTTGTGGGCAACAAGAAATCGCAAGATGGCCAAGAAAGAATGCATAATCTTGCCACAGGAGTGTGAAGCAATGTTTACTGTTACATCACGCAAGCCGTGAGGTAATAATGCTGGACTGATTCACATGGCATCAGAAACTAGCTATCCAAGCACCTAGGTACGATATTCTCCATACAGGATTTGGAGCAATACTAGTAGTTTAGAAAATGACAAGATGCTTTCAGGCACCTTTATATTCTCTCCACTGTGGCATACCTAGCCCCTTCAGACACGAATTATGATGCACTGTCTGCAAATGGGTCAAATTCGCATGGCATGATATTAAGACGCTCACTATTGCATTTCAAGAAAGAAAACGAAGGAATGTGTTGTGTTGTGTGAGTTTCAGTAATTAATGTTATTTAGCGTGTAACTAATTATCTAATTATTCTGCCTTCAGTCAGCTTCAATACTTGCATAAAAAGAATCGACCATTAGGCCTGAAAAGCATGCACACTTGCTTTTTTGGTTGTATTCGTTTAGAGCGGAGAAAATAAACTCTTGACGTTGGTCCTGGAACGCGGCACGTCGAACGATCGTCTAACATGGTAGTGTTTCCAGCAAAGTGATCATCTGCAGCAATACGCAGGACAATGAAGTAAAATGACCGCTAGTTGTCCAATCAAGAAGCTTGCACGAATGTGCACACTGAGTTTCAGGCCATTTGAAGAAACACGCGACGTGGGACGCGCCTCCGAAGTTCGCGTCCCCAAACGAGGACGCCGTGTCGCAAAGGGCTAGCGTTCAACCCAATGCTGCTGAATATGACCACAGAACCCAATGGTAGTCAAGCCAATGCATCTTGGGAATAACGGAACCTCCAATTCAGGAAATGGAGGTCCTCCGATTGGTTATCCAGGGTCCCCAAATGTGAAACAACTCTCTATTTAACCCTTTCAGTGCCAATTCCGAAATGACTCGGGCGACGAAACACCTACAAGCCCTGCCCATCCCGAGCATACTTGTTTTGCCTCTTTAAATCACTCCCTACCACTCGTGAGACAACTCTTGTAGAAAAAAAATCATGATAACGCGTGGCATGTCCCGCTGTATACAGATAGAACATATAAACAAAGATAACTTGTAGTGAAAATTTTGAAAACAGATGGAGTGCGTGCTTCCACACCAGCGTCGGTTCAGGTCTCTTTTCCAGCGTCTCAGCAGCGTAGCCATGGAGAGTCGGCGTGCCACGGGTGCACGCTATTTGCCAGAAGAAATTCATAGGCTCTTGATGAATTTGTACTCTGAATAAATGAATAAATGACTCAGCCGTTCTGAAAGGATGGCTAATTATATAATTTCGTTAATTAGTTCACTGCTTTTCATTTTCTTGAAATCATTAATTTGTGAGCGCTACTTTTTAATTGATCGCATAATCCCTAATAAGAATGTTTACATGCCCTGAAGAGCATGCTACTGCACTGCTATCACAAAAATTCCACATAACAAAAAAAAACCCCAGCAGAAAGTGTGGAGCAGTGCCCCCCCCAAAAAACACCGGCAGTGAAAGGGTTGATTAGCTTGTCCGACATCCATTAAAAAAGTAGCCAAAAAAAGCCAAGTTGCTACGTGCCTTTCCTCTTACCGTCATGGTGATGCTTCCCATAGAGTAGCTGCAGCATGACAGCTTGGGTGGCCGACACAACGACGATGCTGCCATCTTCCCTGCCAACCACTAGGCGTCCTTGAAGGGGTAGGTAGACACTGGCAGTGAGCTTCAGCTCCTGGCTCTCTCCAGGCAGTTCCTGGAACAGATGCACAGCTGGTAGTTAATGCACTTAGTAGTTGCACAGTTGGCAGTTGCACTATTACTTTGCGCTCTCCATTCTCGTCTATGATGCTGGGCTTTGTTGAGTCGTATATTTGTATCTAGTTTCGCTCAGCGCTGCACAAGATAAGCACAAACCAACACTTTACACAGTGTGGCATGAGAAAAAACATGGCAATGCCATTTCCACATGTGTGTCAAGGATCAAGGGGGAAGCCTAGTCTTAGACCAAAAAGAAATTTTCAATCTCTATCTTCTCATTACGGTGCTGAAAACTTGTATATATACGTAACTCTCTGTGTTAATTTCAAATGAGTAGTACCCAAATCCATGCTTCAGCACCAGGCCATTGTCAACAGGCCATTGTCTTGCTCGTTGCAAGAAGTGAATGAGATAGCAGGAACTAAAGATATGTTGCAGACGTTGAGATTCTGACAATACCTACAGTGGCCCACTTTCATTTCAATTTTGTGGAAGCTTAGCTTTGTTCACCTAATTTTTCAAGCAAGTCTGGAAAAAGGTGAGCTCTTCACGTTTCACTAAACACATTATCAATGGTTTCTGCACGACTCAAGGAATCCAGTGAGACCAACCTTGTTGTTCTGTGTACCTCGCAACAAGAATTATGAGAGTGCAGTGTTGAGAAATCAACATGGTTCTTCAACAAGTCTTCTCATCAAAACATTCCCCTCAGCAACATTTCCTGTTCAAGAATTTTTCATCACTTCAAGTGAGGTCCTTCCCCTGGAATTCTATCTAGAGAGAGCACGGTCAACATGAGAATGTTTTTATAGAAGCATCATAAATACATTAACAGGCTTTTAATTGAAATGTTCCTTTTGGCATGCTGCTAAACATGACACATATCAGAGGAGTCAAACAAGAAGTAATGATTACGCTAAGGAATGAATTTAATTAGAGGGATTAAATGTTCATCACGCAACATACACTTTTTTTCTGCCTTTGTCCGGTGATGACATCTCATGATGAGAAATCCTCTGAAGTGAGTAAACCAGAACTTATTTAAATTATTCAGAGTTACAGAACTCAAGCACCACTAAAAGATTCCCAGATCTTTTTGCTCCAGTCTAACGTGCCAGAAAACAATAGATGTGATTAGCACCTGCAGTTGATAAGCTATGCTGTGCCGTCTGTCACATAAGAAAAAACCTGTCACAAACTATCTTTTGAGCATATGACACAGTCAATCTACAGATATCCCGTTTTCACAGATTACTGTCTTGGGCATGGCCAGGAACATGCATCGGCCGTCAGATGAACTTACATCCAAAGGCGTACGTGAATGGATGATACGAAGGAACCAACCATTTTGTCTAGAATGCCTGGAGGCGGTGGCTTCATTTCGTCCCAAGCCTCTTGCAAAGCCAGGCTCAGGAATGGCTCCATTTCTAAAGAGAAAAGAAAAAAAGAAAGACTTGCAAAGAGAGCCAAGTTGTGCCCTGTTTGCAGTGTGGAGGCTCCTCCTGGCTAGCCCTATATTTATAACCACTTGCAGCAGACAGGGCTGAATAAGCAAAGCTAATTTAATCCTTTCTATGCCAATTTCAAAATTTCCTTAATCTTTTTATGGGTGTTTCATTGTGAACAACTTTCATTATTCAAATGTCCGTAATTAAAGGGACTGTCTACCGCTAGGAAAAATTTTTTTGATTGTGGTGAAAATGAGAAGATCGTTCGTCACATCGGCGGCAACGAGCGCGCTTTCGTCCCATAAAAAAAGAATTATAATTTTAATCTGATGTTGAAAACCGTGAAAGAATGACCGCTAGCGTCACCCAACGGCAAAGTGGTCGCAATTCCCGCAATCTATAGGTGACAGACTATCCACACAGGTGGACTTATTTTGCTTAAAAACAAACATGTAGAACTTGAGAGTGTATTTTCCGCTCTTGAAACAGCTTTCGATTGCGTCAAAAAGTAATTTTTGCTGTATTTTTTTATCCCACGCGCCCAAAAAGACGCCTGGCGGCGCTGCCGCCGCCGCCGCTTTCGAGTTCATCTGCTTCAACACCCCGCGCTGTTTGTGCCGTTACGCTGCACTGTCGTTAGGATGTCTCGCACGTGCTGCGCTGTGAAGGCATGCATTTATAATCGCTACATCAGTACAGGAGTTTCGTTACATCGTTTGCCTGCAAGACCGTTACAGAAACGTGTGTGGGAAGATTGCGGCAGCAGTGCTAAAATAAACGCATACACTGCAATCATAGCAAAACGAGTGTTCTGTAATCGTATAATACGGCTTCATTTAACTGATGGTGCGCTTAAAACGACTGTTACATTCATTGCATTAGTGTTCAGAGAAAAAAAAAAAGTCACAGTTTCGCCGCAAGGGCGAAGCAATGAATGCGATAGCAAGAAATTAATGCTATACGAAGTGAGGCTCGCCAATGGATACTCTCAGTTTGAACAGCGTTCCTGTTGCAAAGGCGGCCGAAGCAGCGAAGGAAACTAGCGTGCTTCAACTGTCGAGCTGTGACACTTGATAGTTCGCGCTCATCTTCTGTTTGTTCGTTTAGCGGCGTCCCTTCAGCTCGAGTGACTTTCGTACGCTCGGTAACATGAGCGCGGACATCACGGTGAAAGCGTGAAACATTCCTCTTCCCCTCACCGCGAGAAAACCGCGCGAGCAGACAACGGAAGGGCAATGTTCTCGCTGCGCAAATATAAGAAGCGAGCGAGCTCGACGACGACTTTTAAATGCGCCCGTCGTGCTGCTAGCGCCATCTTGCTGGTAATGAAGAAATGCTTATTATCGCCTGCCGTGTCTGAGTCCGTCCAGCGGTAAAGGGTGTGTATATAACGCTCGCCGTTAGCTACGTGGAGGATCTGCATTTCGTGGCGTAGTGGATAGCGCCACTCGCTGCGGAGCAAGAGGTCCCTGGTTCGATTCCGCGCTTCAGAAGCATTTTTCTGAATTATTTTTCTTTGGGGCTTTTATATATATACATACTTATACATATACGGTGCATGATGGCTACAGGGACGGACATTTTCCAGCCGAGACTGTCCATATAATTGCTATCGCAATAAAAGAAATCCTACAGAAATGACATGTGCTTTCGGTTTTAAGTTTTACCGGCACTACAATCGTCATCGTGTCCACCAACCAGTGTTGTGGGGCATATTCACACCAATGGAAGAAGACCGAACGCAGATCGAAAAATTCTGTTTTAAAATTTCTACTCACTTTCCAGAGAAACCGCTGCAAGGTTGGACACTTCAGACGGTATGCTTTCGAATGCGGTACAAAACAGAAAAGCGATGAAGGACGGTAGACAGTCCCTTTAAGTTGTTTTCTGCAGTTGTTGCCTGTCAGGTTGTTCTTCTTAATGTTTCTGTGTTGCTGATAGGCAATGCCACAGAAACAAGGTACACGAAGCACGACATTTCTGGGGACAGAAGTGAAGTGTGCTTTTGTAGACTGCAGTTTGATGCATCGTTACACTACTGACACACTGAGGAAAAAAATATCGCGAGGGTGTCTGCACAAGAGCCTTTTTGCCATTCCACACCTGTGTGGCCACCAAAGGCCCCAAATCTTCTTCAAGATTGGCAGTACTATGTTGAAGTTCTAAAACAACACACTAGAGCATTTAAGGTCTTAATTGTTTACTGGAAGTGAAAAACCACTGCAAAAAAGATGTTGTGTCACTGGAGCCAGCTCACTTTATTGAGATGCATGGGAACTGACTACTTCTCCCTTTCCTCCAACAGCACTCTACAAAATGGCTTTGCAGGGGGCTGTTACCATACAGTGTTTCCATAAAGCCATGGTGCACTTTTGACTGGTCACAGCAAACCAGTGAAATAAGACAGAAATCTGAAATCTTCACCAAATAAAAGGAAAATCTTCCAAGTTTCATACCCGTTCACTACAGTTCAATGTAGCCTCCATTTACTGCCATACACACATCTAAATGATATTAAGGTTTTTCCCACACACCGTTAAGGACATCTGGTGTAACGGAGTGAAAAACGTCTGTGATTCTCCGTTTTAAATCATTAATGTCGTTACGTGGTGGCACTTTGTTGTGTGCACAATGATATTCATGTTGCACTTTGGTAGTGGATTCGAATTTAGCAAGGCAAGGAACACACTGAACTTTCCTCTTTACCGCCCACATCTCGACTAGCATGGACATGGGCTGATCCACTGCTGTGCAGTTTGGGTACTTTGTCATCACCTGTGTGCGCACATCCTTGCACTTCATACTACAGAAACTTGGATAGTTTGCCTATCATTTAGTGAAGATTTCATGTTTCTATGTTATTTCGTTGCTTTCCTGTGATCAGTCAACAATGCACTATGACTTAACGGAGACACTGTGTCATGCAACAAATACAGTCCATGATAATTTTAACAGAGGTATTTTTGGCACACGTGTACCTTAAGAGACAGGAAGAGAGCAGAGTGGGTCAGGGAACAAACGGGGTTAAGGACATCATAGTTGAAATCTAAGAAGATGAAATGGAGATGGGCCGGGCATGCAGCACGTCGGCAGGATAACCGGTGGTCATTAAGGGTAACTGACTGGATTCCAAGAGATGACAAATGCGTGAGGGGGAGAAAGAAAATTAGGCGGGTAGATGCGATTAAGAAGTTTGTAGGTATAACGTGGCAGCAGAAAGCACAGGACCGGGTCGATTGGCGGAACGTGGGAGAGGCCTTTGCCCTGCAGTGGGCGTAGACAGATGATGATGATGATGATGATGATGACATTGATGCACCCGAATTCATGTTCAAAGAACTTATCTAAAATGCTTTTTCATTAACCAGCATTTTCACAGCCGTTATTCAGAGCCACAAATTACACCGCCGCATTGATTGCTGTGTGCCACCTACAATTAGTCATCGCAATGACAGTCATCGTGGCGTCCCTTACCATACTACACCATAAATACAGAGGCTGCATTCGCAAGATATCTCGAGACTCTATGCAAAATGTAGCAGCCTTTGCATACACGTGGGAAAGGCTAGAAATTCTAGATTATTTGCAGATGCAAAACCAAAATATGTCACCCAGTTTAATTTAGAGTAAGGAACCCAGCAGGATGCTCATCAACTCGTACATCTTTGCACAGGTTTTCAACATCATACATGTTTGACATACACCGCATGCAGTGACACGAGCCCAGAGGGAAGGCACCCAAATACTCACGGACAACGGCATTTGCCTCTTGGCGCATGCGAGCTACGTCGGAAGCGGCCACGTCCACAACGTTCCACAGGACAACTCGACCGTTTGAGTCTCCCCTCAGGAGCACCTTGTGAAAGCCGCCCCGCGTGCCCAGGAAGTATCCCATGGCGGGAGGGCACACAAGCCTCTGTAGACAAAACAGCATTAGGAACTTGATTAGGCCACGTTCAGACTTCCTATGCAATGTACAGATGTGCATTGTAGAATAGCGCAAAAGATAGTCAGGGACACAGGCTAGACAGACGATACGTTATCTGTCTCAGCGAATTTAGACAGACGCATCAACAGCTAAGCAGACGTATCGTTTGTCTAGCCTGTGTTCATGTCCATCTCTTGCGTTGTTCTACAATACCAACTAGCTCAGCCTTCCTTACAGATACAGATATGGGTTAATGCCTCAACAATGAGCTTACCCATATAACTATAACGCAATCCATGTGCACCCAAGAATCTTGTTCTAACAAAATCACATTTTTTGAAATGCTGCTATATATTTATATAGCGAAGTGCCTGACGAAGAAACTAAAGTTTGCAATGCCTCCAGGATCAGAGACACTGCAACGATCGGAGGCGAACGACGATGTCATGTGATGACGTCACAATTTTAGTGATATCTGGCATCACGATGACGTCATATGGTGAAGCCATCACGTGATGATGATTTTTTGCATCACTCGTGCTGACACTGTCGACAATGAAGGTCAATTTTTGTGTTTGATGAGGAATCTAAGGTTTTCACCTGAATAAATTTTCTAACAATCATCACTCAGACGACATTCTGCAAAATTCAGAACGCTCCCACGTGATCAAAAACTTTTCTCTTTGAAATACCCTAGAAATTCGCTGTTTTCAATGTAATAAATCAGCATGATTTTTTTCTAATACACTTGAGATGGTTGCCAAAATGGCAGGGACGTTTGGCCCTATATTGACATTAAACCGTACATGTCTTGCCAACTTTTGCAATGTACAGTGCACACGGATTGAAACACTTCAATTTAGGGCTAAGTATTACACATACTTTCGTCTCAGCTGTCTTGAGTTCACATCATATTGGCGCAGCTTGAACACTACATCACAGCCAACATTACCCTTAGAGGCCAGAGTTGTAGCAACACGACGCAATTATTTTGATCAATCGCGAAATACCCGTCTTTATACTAGATGACTGGTTTCAATCCGTGAGCGCTGTAGAATGCACTGTCTGCCTTCCCATTGCTCTTTTGTGGCTTCTTTGTTCTCGACAAAATACCGCTGCAACAAAATTGACTTCCCGTCCCAGAGACTGTTTTAGGTGGCGTTTACAGCAAAGGTATGATGCTGAAAACTTGCCTCATCGTTGGGAACAGCAAGCACACAGAAGAGGAAAGCGTTGTCTTCGGAGTTGGGTCCCGTACGGACTCTCTGCTGTCGGCAATGGCACTGAGGCAGCACAAGGAACGGGAAATTGCAGCGTGAATTAGTCGGCACATGCTAAGCACGGCCTGTTGTCATTGCCTCACGAGCCGATACACTCACCACCAGACTGGTTGGCGAAGCCCTGGCAAGACAGCCACATAGCAACAAGCGGCAAAGACTACTGTAACAAATGTTCAGCAAGCAGAGAAGCATGGCTGTGTCTTTGGCAAATGGTTTGCTGTAAGTTACTTTCACTCAATGGCACCTACAAAATTCAGCTTTGCAGTGAACTAAATTACATCCTTTTTAGCTATTCAACAAACATTTACATTGTAGAATTTGAGAATAATGCTTTCAGTGACTATGTGTAACTTGTTTGGCAAGTTATTACTGGTTCAAATTAGAGCTGTGCGAATAGCAAAATTTTGCGTGCGAAGCGAATTCGAATATTGAAGTGTGAGTGCGAATCGAATAAAATATTTTTTAAATATTTCTCTAATAGTTCTAGAATATTTTTCGAATACTTCGAAGCAAAATTGCAGAAAAAAAATTAGAGAGGATTCCTAAGCATATTCGTATGAGATAGCAACATGAAAGTGTTTCTTTTCGCTATGTTGAAGCACTGGTGGGACATTGTTTCATAGTTGTCTTATCAAGAATGAGGCAATGTAGAGGCCGAATTCAATAATTTGGTGCAACCAAAGTGTTGACGACAACGCTTTACACGTGATAGGCAAGGATGCCATTTGCTCAGCCTCTCCTCCTCTTTCAACTTCCGTGGAAGCCCGTGGAAGCCCACTGATGTGGCGGACAAGGTGTGCTCCCTTCAAGTCCGGAGTTCCAAATCTGCCTTGTAGACGTCGATATATAAGAACATCTGAAATTTTGGATGCTAAAAAGCTTCGGCGTCCAATTTTTCGGACTTCCTGCCCAAATTTCAGGTCCAAAACAGCATTAATTGAGCCCCCACCTCTGCCACATCTTTCATCTCCATGTTGGAACCAGCGTTTTCTTGAGTTAATACATTTGCGATCATAGCAGAGCTTGAAAGGCAGCTTTGCCGCAATATCAGGGTGTGATGAGGTGAAGCATATTGAAAATTTGAAGGGGTCACTTTCGATCGGACGTTGACTGTATTTGTTTTTGGGAATTTCGAATAGTTCGAATAGTAAAATTCCAGTGCAGATCGAATCGAATAGCAAACACTATAAAAATATTCGAAATTTAGAATATTCGCACACCCCTAGTTCAAATATATAATTTTGACCTGCTTTGTATACCTTGTTGTATAAGTTACCACTGCTTTGTAAATTTAGTCTTTAAACTTCTTCATTACCGGTTTTTGCACCTGCACCACATACAATGTTTTGTTTTCTCTTGTAATTGTTGGAGTTCCTCCACAAACGAGTGCTCATTCAAGATGTAATCATTTTTTTCTAACCCTTAGCGGTCCGTTGTTGGGCCCCTCCCAACAACACAATATGGCTGCAGTGGTCCATTGGCAGGCACTGGTGGACAAGCTCTTTTGTGGTTTAGGTCACGCGAGCGTTTTCTCACTGCATTATGTGCCATCTCTAAAAGTAGTAAACTTCATTACCTTGTGCTTTGCTTTTTTTTAAAGTTTCGGACCAGAATGGATGGGAGGTGGGTAAAGGTTCCAGACTGCAAAGGGTGAATCGAAAGACTTCTCACTTGACTTGTGAAAACGTTCCAGGGGCCTGCCTTTAGAAATGTCTAGTGAATTATGAATAATATTCACTGATTGGATGACTGAAATGCTTTATATTTTGTAATCATATGTGTACAGCTCATTTTTTGGTTGCTTCAGCAGCTGATCGCTACACTGTATATATTTACAACAGTCGAGGTGGTGGTGTTCTTGGCTCTTGAGCCTCAGACAGTTTGCTAACATAAACAGACCTCAAACCACGAAAATAACATCTTTTTTTTTAAGCTGCATTCTAAGCACAAGACATTTGTCATGCACCGAGAACAATACTACCATACCAACAACCTGCCTGACTACTTAAAATTAGGAGAACTGGCCAAAAATAATTTATTGGCAAGAGTGTCAACAGCTAATTTCGTGGTTCGAGGTTGTTTAAAAAGAAGTACAGCAAAAATAGACAATTAAATGCGCATGCACGGATTAGAATGGACTAAGCCAGCGCACCAATAATCTGCAGTAGAATTACTGGCATCTGTTACCAAACAGATTGAAGTACATCAATGGCACAGCTGTACTGGCACGATACGAACTAAAAGGAAAAGCAAACATGCTCAGCACACGCATACAAACTACAATGTACAGAAACTAAAAGCTTGCTGCTTTGCATGTGCATTAGCATGAAACTTGCGAGAACATCCATGCTACATCAAAGGCATTTCTATTTACATAAGGGTCAGAAAATTTTCTGTTCTTAACAATGTGACAAGTACGGCTTTGGTGCTGAAAGTAAAAAGACGTAGCAATGGAAAGCTTCTATGGTCAAAGCCTGCCACAGAATGCAAGAGTGAGTATTAACGTCCTGATTACTGTAATAAGTATACAAAAGTTTGCCAAATTAGGTTCTAGTTGCTGCACTCCATTCTCAAGGATCTTTATTCTTAAATAAATATGTGCTTACTCAAACGAACCGCCATCAATCTCTATACTTATGCTGTACGTTTTTACCCTTGTAGAAGTTGATGACGAAAACAATCAAAATAACAAATGCTTTTTGGACTAGCTTGTTTTTGTAAGTGTTACTGACTCCCATTTTTAGAGAAGATGCACAGACAGAATGCTTTGGGTTACATTACGCCACCATACATCATCACTGCAGACAAAGTGCTTCTTGGAGCAATTGTTCACTCATCCTTGAATGCTGTGTCAGCAAGCCTGTGGAATTTCGTAACCTTTGCACATTAATACTTAATCCCATTCTCCTTGCCACACTACAACCTAGTCCTGTCCCTCTTTCAACTGCGTTTCCTTTCCTTGCAATGCTACATTATGATACTACACTGGATTCAGATGATGGATGTAACCAAAGATGCACGAGCCACAAGGCATATGATCCATGTTGGATCACTTTGTGGCTAGCATTCGTATGACCGAGGGATAAAGTATGCAAATACAATGCACTGTGGGAATTGGTGTACATGAAGATTTGATAAGCCAGCTAGGCAAAATGGCGCATTACGACAAGAGATGCACAGCGCTTTTTAGAAACACGTCCCTCAGTCCCCCAGTTGACCTTGCAGTGCTGTTTTATTCAGAATTAAGACATGCTGAAGTGCAAGGCACAACATAATCTACTTTGTACGGTATGACGAAAGACATACAGAAAATTTTGGCAATGAACGTGTCTTGTGACTTCTACCTCCATTGTCAGCTAGAAGGTGCACGCACTTACTTTTCTTGGAAGTTAATTTATGCAATGTGAAGCAGCTGATGCACTGAGCATTTCAAAGCACTGCCTTACATGGGGAAAATTCGTAAGGGCATTTTATTCTGCCTTGCATGTGTTTGTGGCATAATGGTTAGAGTGTCAAATTTTTATGTTGGGGAACTGGCTCAAAACCAATTATCACACACATAGTTTCTCTTTCTGCATTATCTATGTTGCAACAATTTTGTGGTAGAAATTAAATGAGTTGGGAGATTGCAGCATTTTGACACTCAAAAGATCACACCTAGACACCTCTAGCTGCAGCAAGAGGCCGAGAAAGCTTAGCTTTAAAAACTGATTGTAGTGTGGACAAACTAACAAACTAAAGGTATGTTGGAGCAGTGTGCTGTTCTACAAGAAACCACCCAGCTAATGGCATCAGTCACGTGTTTCCTGTTGCACATGTGTCAACTCAACAAGCGACTCAATTCTCTGGTGAGTAGTTGCCCGATCACAGCTTTCTAGTCGTAACAGGATTGAAGAAGGTGTTGCCAGACTGGGGCGTTTCACTATCAGTATTTTAGTATTTACTGCTGATAATCTCTGCACCACTTTGGCTTCTGTCTGCACCATGGATTACTTTGCGAGGAATAAGGAAAGTGTGACAAGTGGCATGCGATCCCAAATCACGATTCCATCCATCATGTGAATCCAGCTAAAGACAAAAAACACTACAAAATTCATGCCTGGCATTGAATAGGTAAGCCATTCTTCAGGCAGAAGTGCAGGACATTTCTTTGTGAACATCGGCCATGACACATCATGTGACCAGTAAGGAGGGTGGGGTGCAAGTTTGCAGCGACTAATGAGCATAGCGCGATGGAGTCGTGCAAAACATTGTGCGCATGCGCTGCATGTTTTTGATGCAAGGTGGCAAAAGCCAAGGTGCAGGGGTGATGGGGGCGGTGTTGGTATACCAACCTAATTGCTTTTCCCTTCAGTTTGCTGTTCGGAGAAAGGAACAAGACAGGGTTGAATTTGTTTTCTGTTCTTGGTGAGTGAGCAACACCGTTCGGCACAATGTTCAACCAATGGTCAACCAATGGTCAACCGAAGGCTAGACATAACCTCAGGCTGGAGAGACAGCACATGACTTGAACGGCACATTTCACAAAAGTGTTTTTCACTGTTCTCAAGCACTTATTCAAGACACCCTTCGAAAACAGGACAAAGAGGCTTTGGAAATCTGTCCTATACCCCTTCCATGCGATTCTAAGCTGGGTTCATCTGCTCATTACCGGTAAGCAAATTACACAACACATTTCAGTTTCTTAATACAAGTTTTTTCACTGATAATACTTTTAGTTACATGCATTCTCGTAACATTAAGTTTTGTAATAAATATTTGAAATTTTGCATAACTAAACACTTAGATTACTGTCCCAAGGTTCTACGTAAACTATTCCCCGGTAATAATGATTGGTGATATCTTGTCAGAATTTAGAATAATAAGAAGGCACAAAAAGGGGTTAAAGAAAGTTCAACCGAATGCACTGCAAGTCTCTGAGCTGTCGCAAACGATTTGCATTAGGGAAGTTTGTTTTGAAGGGAGTTTAATGAAAATGTATGAAAGGGCACCGTGTCGATCGCACTTGCCCACAGCTTGACATCAGCTAGCACAGTCATGTGAGTAGAGGTGCTGCAGGCATCACTACTCCATGGATTAAAAACTTTTTATTACTGCATAAAATCATACTCCCACGAGAACTTGTTAGAACATTAAGTTTGATGCTACTGCGAACATTTGCAATCGGCACTGTACTGATGTGGAACAAGTACAGTATACACACCAGTAAAGTCAATTGTGGCAAAAGCGACACAGAAGTGGACAATTGACTAAAGATGGTGTCGAAGACGGGTGCCAACTTTCAACTCAGATTTTATTAGATATGGTGCGCGTGCACACACACATGTGCAAACAATCCATTGCATCGCAAGGTTGTTGGCAAAGCTTTTTAAAATAGAGCCCGAAATGAAAAAAAAAAAAAAAATTTGTAAGAGCCTTTTTGCACTGTTTTGAGCACTCCTATAGCCTTAATAACAACGTTGTGATGTGAGAGATTGTTCATGCACATATGTTCGAGTATTTTATGTATGTGCGTGCTATTTCTAATAAACTCTCTGTTGAAAGTCAGCACTTCGCTTTGTCCCCCTTTTTTAGTCTGCCGTCCGCTGCTGCACTGTTTTCTTCACAATGGGTTATTAACTAGCTCACACATTGATTTGGTAAAGTCAGGTTAGTTCATGTACACATAACAACCAAAAAGGCTCAGTTAAAATAATTCCAGTTAGCAAGCATGCAATGCCAGACACATTATGACACATAACGTATGCTAATCACTGAGTACTAGCCACTTTTATTGGCGCACAGCTTTACACTCCCAACAGCTCACTTTTGCACATGTTACACGGCTTGTACCATTAAATTCCAGAGATTAACATCATGTTATTGTACTATAGGTTAACATCGGAGGCGCACTAGTCAACTGCACTCCAAGGTATTCTGTTGTTAACACTAAATTTGATCATTTAATGAGATTATTTTAATGGATGTACCAGAGGTACGAACTGCCCGTAAATTGGGCAGTGACTGTTGCCCAGACCTGAAATACAAGAGGTATATTCTTGCTCATAGTCAATGTGGCTGCTGCCACAAACAGAGGGATGAAATGTATATTTACCACAGCTATTAAACGTGCACAGTTTCAAAAATGAACATCTAGTAACATAAATGCTAAAACGACCCTGGATGTTAATGTCCTGAACAAATTTCTGTACGAATGGCAGAATTTGTGTTTCATTCATGTGTTCCCGAACTAAATTATTTTCATTGATGACAAAGGCATTTTCTTAGGGAAGAATCATGAAAGTTTGTGTTCTAGTGAAATAGTGAAACATACAGAAATAAAAAAAAGAAAGGCTCAAGTATGTTCCCGTGGCTAGGTATAGACTACATAGTAAACATAATTCATGAAGGTGAGAGAGAAGGTATGTCCCAACTTGCTCCTGCAAAGCTCTAACTTGACAGCTATACTCTGTTCCAGAAGTTCCGTGCAGCACTGTGGAAGCTACAGGACTTCTCACCAATCAGGAGGGCGAGCACATCTAAGTGTATCCTTCCGCGCCCTGTCGTCTGCTAGCGTGATCGCTGCAGCGAAAGCGGCAAGAGCATCTCGGGACACTGTGCAACTGCGCAGTGAGATGAGCTGTAATTGTGAAAGCGGTTAATATTCTCCTTGGCACCGTAAAAGCGCGCGTCTTCGAGATACTTGCACGTAGACATTTGAGGGATAGGGTTCAGTGGCTCATGTTTCGGTGGAAAGCGCCGCACTAGCCAAATTGATATGAAGCACCACGCTTCATCAGATTTCGTATACGCCTTACGCACTGTCCCGAACACATTTAGAGCCAACTGCTTCGCTCCCTTGTGGTAAAAGCTGATCCGGGAGCGATATCGCACAGGTGAACCAGGCGCCGCCATTTTGACTAAGGAGTGACCAAATCTGCCACCGCGGACTAATCACAACCCAGACTGGGTCCTCCGCGGCGCTGTGGACGCTCGGGCTGTGGACTACTCATAAAAGTTTAGACAGTGTCGTACCATTCCTTCGTACTTTATAAGTAAAAACATAACATACGAGCCACAACAGCGTTATTTCTTTCGTCATTTGCATGTTACAACACGTACAAGCAAGAACTCTTTCTTCAGTATCATGGAGCCACAAAAATTGTTTTATACAGAAAATGCGACAAAGTCGTCATACAAATCACAGCTACAACACGCAGAGAAGCCTTCAATAAAAATCTTCCGACGAGACCGCTTGCAAAAGTCATGAGGACAAACAACGGGCTACGTATATGGGGCACTACATCTCGCTTCGCAACACCTGCGCTCAAGGTCATGTAGCCTTGGCTCTGCTGCACGGAACTTCTGGAACAGAGTATATGTACACAGCTTCTCTGAATAATACTGAATTGCACACCTCAGCACTGTTAACCCATGGCATTCAGGGTAAACTGAAATGCAATTACAAGTGAGAATTTTCAATAAAAAGTGTACTAATAAAAATGTAAACCCTCTGAAATTTTATTTCAGGTCATACGACTGCTAAAATTATGTCATAACAAATGACTGGTGGCAGAATGCATGAGTGTGGAGGCTAGTGCTCTGTGTAACCTGCAATTTCCAAGGAATGGTGTCTCTTATCCAAGTACCATAACTTAAGTATTTCATGCCTTAATCATATCAGAAACTTTCACACTAACACATCTGCACAGCTTCTTGGTCAGTGTCCTTGGTCTAGGTGACCAGTCTGTGTCATCTGCTCTATAAACAGAAAAGTAATCTGTATTTACAGGCAGACCAAAGTGATATATGCACATAAGGGAGTGCAAGTATATGCACGAAATAAATGCTTCATCCTATTTAGCCCATCACATCAAGGACTGACAAACCAGTTGCTGTTTAATGAAATGAATGCTCAGGGGTTCCTAAACTAGGTTTCGCAGAACCCAGGGGTTGTGAAGGGCATTATAGGATTGTGAGTCAGTGCTCACCACTGCGAGTTCGTTGGTCCGTACACGTTAGTTACATTATCTTTTTTCTGCCTAATTTGTATCAACTTGCCCAATTTTCTGCCATTTTACTGCATTGTTTTTCTGTCTGCTGCCTCCTGAGAGCTGTCAATCTCTGCTGTATAGGTTGGAAACAATACAAGACGTAACACGACAGCTGTCCACTAACACATAAAAGTATAGCTGTATATCCAGAGATTAGGGCATGCTTAGACAACAACTGCAGTACATCGAAGTGAATCCTTTGCATTGCTAAGCTTGAACACATGTGTTTCGATTCCAGTGTGCAGTCGCTGCATTTAGACAGGGACAAAATGCAAGGACACCTGTGTACTTAGATTTAGGTGCACATTGAAGAACCCTACATGGTCAAAATTATTCTGTAGTCCTCCACTGCAATGTGAATCATAATTAATCACGGTTTTAACACGTAAAACCCCAAATCATCAATCAATCAATCAATCAATCAATCAATCAATCAATCAATCAATCAATCATCAGTCAGTCAGTCAGAGTGAAACTCACTTGGCTGGCAGTTGATAGAGGTAACCCCGACCCTTGTCACTCCACACACACACGGTCAGCAGAGATGAAGTCCCCACCCATCCATCGCTCGCCGTCGGTTGTCCGTCGAGCAAAGCAGTGCAAGTCGTACGCGTCGTAGATCTGACCAGACAGAGAAGAGGTCAACAACGTGGTCAGTGGTGCTTCCATGCCCTCCACACTTATAGCATGCAATTATATTCATGAAATGCCATTAGAAAGGCACACACTTTTTAAAAACATGTTTGCCTTATGCATTTGTTAAGCATGGAAAGAACATTTCAAAGATGCAATGATTTTCCCACCCAACAAGTAGTTTTTAGTATATACATAATATGCATTTTTTAAAACTGGCCTAGTTTGAAAGTGGAATCTCAATGAAACGCTATTCTTTTTAAAGAGGACTGGCATATCAAAGTTATGTCTAATGATGAATTTCTGAAGGGCTACAAGAATGAAAGTTGTAGACTGATTTGGATCAAAGCTATAGCATCAAACATTTTTAAACCATATAACAAGTGAGACTGTTACTGTATGATAATTCTTGTATTAGTACAGTAATAGCAGGGTATGCCTGCTTATCTTTTAGGCCTACTATCCTCTCTCCCAAAAAAGAAAAATTATTGCGACTGGGTGCATTCCACACATTTTATTGGGCCTACCTACGGTACAAAGCTTATTAATCTGTACAAGAGTATGATACACGACAGCACTAGAACATCTGAGCTTTTCTTTGTGATGCCAGTAGGCGGTTATGTAGTTGAAACCTTTATTTATGTTAAACAGCAGGGCATGTAACGCTCTTACAGAAGAAATTCTGGACACAAAACACCTTCACTGGTTCATGCACAGGTCTTCGTTACAAGTTCAACAGACAGCTCATATGAGCTGCACGGCAACTGAGTGTGCAATTATTTATAACACAATCCTTATAGTAACTAAGTACTACATTTTAACGGGGCGTAAAAGTTAGCGAGGTTGTACCAAATTACTGTCGTGGGCCACTTTAGTGACAGTGACAACATCCATGCAACGAATTCTTCGATATTACGAAGTTTTTCTATTCCCCGCCGTTCCTCCATAGAAGCACATGTATTTGCGACCTCTATGTAACAAAGTGGCAGCGGGAGACACCCTTGATATAATGAATTCTCACCGCCGACAGCCTAGGGATTTTGTCCCGCATTTTGTCATTTTGGCACGAGTAGAAGCCGCATGCATCTTCTGCGTTACCCCGCCAAGAGAACGCAAAGCGTTGGCGTTGCGCATGGCACGCTTGAAGCCCAGCCTGACTGCAAGGTGAGGGCGAATGCTCGTTTGTGCGTGCGGATGTGCGCGAGGCGAGCAGGCAGGTGCCGCTGCGGGTGCCCCCCCCCCTCCCTCCCTTCAAACCTCATCCAGTAGCTCGTGGGTGCTGCCACACTAACCGCGCCGGCTTTCTTTAAAACAAAAAAGAAAGAAAGAAATTGGCTAGAGCTGTGAAATAGCAAAATTTTGGGCGCGAAGCGAATTCGAATATTGAAGTGTGAGTGCGAATCGAATCGAATATTTTTCGGATATTTCTCGAATATTTCTAGAATTGTTTCGAATACTTCGAAGCGAAATTGCAGAAAAAAAGTTAGAGAGGATTCCTAAGTATCTTCTTATGAGATAGCAACATGAAAGTGTTTCTTTTCGCTAAGTTGATGAAGCACAGGCAGGGTTGTGTTTCATAGTTTGTCTTATCAATGAGGCAATGTAGAGGCCGAATTCTATTCATGTACATGATTTGGTGCAACCAAAGTGTTCCCAAACACTTTACAGTGATAGGCAAAGATCCATTACCTCAGCCTCTCTCCTCTTTCAACTTCTGTAGAAGCCCAACTGATGTGGCGGAAGGTGCACTCCCTTCAAGTCCGGAGTTCCATATCTGCCTCGTAGACGTCGATATATAAGAACATCTGAAATTTTGGATGCTCAAAAGCTTCGGCTTCCGATTTTTCGGACTTCCTGCCCAAATTTCAGGCCAAAACAGCATTAATTGAGCCCCCAACTCTGCCACATCTTTCATCTCCATGTTGGAACCAGCGTTTTCTTGAGATAATACAATTTCAACCGTAGCGGAGCTTGAAAGGCAGCTTTGCCGCAATACGGGGTGGGATGAGGTGAAGCATAATGAAATCTAAGGACCACTTTCAATCGGACGTTGACTGTGTCTTGGAAAAGTTCGACCGTAACGGAGCTTGAAAGGCAGCTTTGCCGCAATACCGGGGTGTAATGAATGAAGTGAAGCATATTAAAAATCTAGGGACCACTTTCAATCGGACGTTGACTGTGTCTTGGCACAATTCGACCGTAAAGGAGCTTGAAAAGAAGCTTTACCGCAATACCGGAGTGTGATGAGGTGAAGCATATTGACAATCTAGGGACTACTTTTAATCGGACGTTGACTGTCTCTTTGCAAAGTTCAACCGTAGCGGAGCTTGAAAGGCAGCTTTGCCGCAATACCGGGTGTGATGAGGTGAAGCATATTGATAATCTAGGGACCACTTTCAATCGGACGTTGACTGTGTCTTGGCAAAGTTCGACCGTAACGGAGCTTGAAAGGCAGCTTTTCCGCAATACGAGAGTGTAATGAGGTCAAGCATATTAAAAATTTGAAGGAGCACTTTATATAGGACGTTGACTGTATTTGTTTTTGGGAAGTTCGAATAGTTCGAATAGTAAAATTCCAGAGCGAATCGAATCGAATAGCAAACACTATTCGAAAAATATTCAAAATTTCGATATTCTCACACCCCTAAAATTGGCTTTTCCGTTGGCACCCCCACCTTTCGGTTGTTGCAGTAGTCTCTGAAGTGCACTTCGTTAACGTGAACACCAGTGACACCACTAAAAAAATTTGCAGTGGCTTAGCTCGGCTATGCCAGGATATACGTAGCGTTAAAAAAGGTTCAGCTGAATATTCTTAGCTTTCCAGATTGTCTAGGATTATTAGCCTTCTTCTGTTCATTCTTCGTAAGCTGAACCGCTAATTACCAGGCAACTACTTCGGGATCCGATGAGATAAGCTTCTCGGCTCTTCTGCGCCGTCGAGCAGCATTTGCGCTCTCCTTCTCCATGCGTTACCCACCTGCAAACGCCAGTCAGAGGTGCTATCAAGTGGCCCCAGCGCAGTCAGACGGTGACTGCACAGCGAAGGCAAATAGCTGCGCGCGCACCAGCGCCAGTGTGTCTATGGCTACGAAGTCACTTCTCTCGAATGCGGCGCAGACCAGCAGCGGCGAGCCGCGCGCAGCTGTGGCGGAGTCTGCGCGCGTGCCGGTGCCAGTGTGTCTGCCGCGCCTATGACGCTACTCCTCCCGAACGTGCAGACCAGCAGCGGCAAGCCGCACGTGGCGGTGTCGGAGAGCACATGAGATGCCAACTCCGGTGACCCAGCTGTGTGACATCACTGATCGTCGCGCATGCGCAGCACGGCTCATGACCCTCCACGCGAAATTGGCTCTGGCTAGGCAAGTGTAGCTAACACTACAAAAACCTTGCTTCGTGTCGTTACACTTCGAGTTCGCGCCGCATATGTGGAGCCGCACTGCATATGGAGTTCGCTTGTTTTCGATGCCATGCGCATGTGCGGTTTCACTGCACGCGCATGAAGCAGCCCCTGATGATGTGCAGCTCTAGCAATTTTTTTTAATGCCGACAACTGTGTCGTCACTACTGAGATGTCAGATTAGGCGCTGGTGGAAACTGTTCGCGACCACGGTGACGACAGATCTTCGGAGGTCGACTCGTCACTGTTGTCACGCGCTTTGCCGTCTTGCGCCGCACTGTGGGTTCACGAGACCGTGGCCTTTGAAATTGGCTCCGGCAACAATGCCGTCATGTTGCCGGAGCCAATCTCGGAGGCCATGGCTAGACGATGATGGAGCAGCGTTGTAGTGATGTCCTATGAACGTTCAGTATTGCCGTCCTTCACAAACAAGCAAGAGAGCAAAATACACAGTTTTCTGCTTCTAAATAAATGTTTTGGGTGAGCTCTGCCTTCAATTCAACTTGTGTTTAATTTGTGCATTTATTTTCAGAATTTTCGTGCTGAAACTGGATATAACAAAAACCTGTTTATAATGAATTTTTTCTTAACTTTGTCAATTTCGCTATACCCAGGTTTAAATGTATTTATCTTTTACCCTGCTCAAAGCTTGTGGTGCACAGGCCCTATCTACCCTGCCTCAGGATAACCATGTTGAATCCTGTTGGCTTAAGTGAACTCCATACACAGTAAACTCCTATACACAGTAATGAGTATGGCACGCTAACTCAAAGCGTGCATAACTCTTTACTGTCATTATTACACATTAATTTGCATAAATACATGACTTAAATTATTCGTAAATAACCTCAAAAACCCAGATTTCTTAAATGCTCCAAAAAAACCCATTTCTCCCTGAATATCAGTTTGAAAAATAGCACCCAACTTTTACTCCTCGAATTAAAAACAAAATATGAAACCCGAAAGCCAACAAACTTATATATAACCCACTAAAAAATACAGAAATTTTGAAGCTAAGTGGGGTATGAGTTATACGCAAATTTTGGTGTGCAGTACGACTTTGGTGACTGAAACAAATAAAGTTGCAGTGCGATCATTTCTATCAAGGCGTAAAATTAATTTGCACGGTTGAAATGTGTGGGTAATATGCAGGGACGTCAAATATTTTCGCAAGTTGTAGTTGCGTGTGTGTTATGAGCGAGAAAATACGGCACATTCTACACCAGTTGGCGGTGCTTGCATTAGTTCTAGAATGCACAAGTGCCCAATTAGCTGAAGGCAGCGAATGGCGAAAGCTGAAATGGGGCATACATGGCATCGCAAACTATTTAAAGGCAAGGGTTAACTCTAGGCCTCTCGGTAATTCTTGTGCCCAGCAAAGCACCACAGGTGACTTCTACAAGTGCAGGTACAGAGCCGAGAGAATTCCAGCGGAGAAATAAAATCCACGCTCTTACATGCCAACACTTGGCCGTCACGACGAGTATGGTGCGCTGGTTGTAGGCACAGCATGCCAGGCACAGGGCGTTCAGGCACTTGAGGGTCATCGACTCCCCCTCGTACAGCGGGCTGGAAGACTGCTGACAAGACGGAATTAACATGCAGTCACACAAATAAAATGCTCCAATTTCATCTATAACACAAACAGAATTATATCTAGCATTGTCTGTTATAAGAACAAGTGCCGATACCTACGAAAAAGAAGTCATAATTACGCGAATGAAACACCAAGCAGCTAGAGGTCTTCCAAGAGATTCAAAATGGGTCCAGTGCAGACTTGTATGGAACGAATTACATGTAAGTGATTACTTCTAATCAAGAACATTTCTGGGCAATTCTGTTATTTGTCGATTACTTTTCTTACTCAGTTAGGCTCACTGTTATTCAATCAATATTTTTTTGAGCAATTAGTTACACATAATCAGTTACTCTATTGACAAGAAGGTATAACAGTCGATGCATCTTTGAGCACTTGAATTAGGTGACAAATCAAACAGAATGCCTGTGGCCATTGAAAACAGCCTTGCGGTTCCATGTGTCATGAAAGGCAAACACAGGCATTCAACACTTGTTTTCTCATCTTAATGCTCCACCAGGTGTCAGGGTCGACTAATTCAACTCGTTCTGCTATGGAAACCGCCCCATCAATTTTTATTGGCCCTACGAGGAGCATCTTCGCCAAGCTGTACAAAGCAAATACACAGCACTGCTTCATCAATCGACCAAGATGCAAGCTGTTGTGGCCATGTAACCACAAGCTTGCCTGCAAGGCCCGTTCATATGCATTATTCAGAGGCATTTCGAACGTGGCTGTGACAAGTTCACAACTTGAGCGAAGTAAAAGGCAAGAATTCCGTTTTTTTTTTTCAGAACGGCCGATTTTTCAAACATGATTTCATGGTTCCTAGAGAGTCCAAAAATTAGACGCTGACTACTTTGCCGTATAACTTTCATGTACACGGTCGATCATGCGACCTTCTTCTCTTAGAAACTACTGATCACAAGCAAGCCTGTGTCAAATTTCTCAAGGAGCAAAGATATAATCTTAAGTGTACGTCTGCTGGATGTTTATTAAATCCAATCACATATGTATGCTTGCAAACTTAAAGTCATATCTTCAAGAGTGTCAAATGGCTTCCTAGAATAAGTCTCCACTAGTTGTACCACACATGCTACATTACAGTTTGCTTACAATGAATTAAATAAGTTTAGGAGCACTATGAAAATAAGCAAGGTAATGCAGGGTAATGCAGTTTTCTTTTCTGAATAACAGAAACATTACTTAAAGCTTTTAGGAGCTGGTTGTTTTGTATGAGGAAGTCCCCTGCCTTTACTTTCTTTTTATTCAGGGCCATCATAGCTAAAGAATTAAGATATGGATTGTAACAAACCTTGTAATTCTCAGGCGACAGGGTCCATACCTTGGCCATGCCACAAGCGGAGATGGCTACGACGACATCGTCTGCACAAAGTATTTAAGAGGAAAAAAATCTAGAACGTCTGTGCTAGTATTTTCACTGCTGCTTTCCATGGAGATCAGAAAGACATAACTGTTGCTTGAAGACGTGCTTAGAACATTTTCTTAAAATATGTTTCTTTTCTTAGCAACATGTTGGCATCAGACTTGTATGGAACGGTGCCTCAATTCCTCTTGACGAATACAGTCATGAATAATATTTTTAAAGACGACGCAGTATGAAGAGATATAAAGAGTGCATGTTCAATTTGCCCACTATACTCCCAAACAAAAATTTCCCTTTAGCTTGTGTCGCAACGTGGCAACAACTTGATAATGATTTTCAAATGATGTGCCTATTTTCATGTCTACTCCATGACCATAAACTATTGCTCAAAAGTTGCAAAAGTGATTCATTGTGTGAGATTGTCTATAGATCACGAAGATCGTAGTGCTGTATCTCAAAAGCATTTTCGTGCACACCTTCTCAATCATTCATGAAAAAAACAAAACAAAAAAGAACAGAGCATTAAAAAAATAAGAAAACATCAACCTGAAAACATTTGCTTTTGAAGAAAATGAATCAACATTGACAAAATAATGGGTAAAAACTGGCAGTGAACCAAAGCAAGCCCACCGAACCTCAGAACAAGAAGCTAAAGATTGAAAGTAACATGGCCGCGAAGTCCTGAAGACTTGGTAGGAAGAATGGACCACTTACCACGCAAGAAAAACCACTCTCTGCCCAAGCTCAACTGCCAGTGGCAACACCTTCCATCACTGCCGGATAACACCTCACAATTTTTCCTTATAGCTAGTCTGTCTACAGTTGTCGGAGTTGGCTTCTGCAGACCGCTTTATTGTCATTCAGCACAGCAGATTCACTCCAAAGCTCACATTGCCATTTTTCGATGCACTGTAACACGTACTCTTCATCTCAAGATGACAACCAACATGACCACTACCAGCTTTGTCACCGCTTTTTGGCATTTCATCTCTTGTCGAATACCGCTGAGGTAGAAATGAATCGCTTGCATCACAAGACACATTACAGCAGGCACTAGGTCGCAGTCGCCTACCCTTCCAAGACATAACAACTAGTCTGTGCAAGGTAGAGGCAAACATCGACAGCGATCCTTAACTCATTTATCAGCAGATCCCGATGAACTGTGCAACTCATGCCGTCTCATTTCTTACTTGGCAAAAGTGAAGTGTGCTTGCCTCAAGAGCTAGGCTTGTTCAACCAGCAGGCATCGATCCACGACATCGAATCATGCACTGACAAGCCTTAAAAGATCATCTCTGCACATCGGACAAGGAAGTACTCGTTGCTCTTGCGCCCACAAAGTGGCACACCAGCCTTCACCACGAACATAAGTCTGTGATGTGGTCCTGGTGCACAATGGTGAATCAGCTCCTATACTGTGGAAGCTGGCTCGAGTGACCGAACTGCTTCCTGGTCCTGACAAGGGCGTTTGAGCGTGTCGCCTGAGGCTAGCGTCCGCTTCTGTAATCGAGCGTCCTATCCAGGAAGTTTCCCTTCTTGAAGCGGGCAGATCCTCGTAGTTTATTGGCCGTGGGAGTGTGTTACAATAAAGAGAATGAAGGACACGGAGCACAAGCATCAGCCACGGGCATTGAATCACTCAGTTGCTGCCATACCATCGACTGAGCCAGACATTCAGGTCTGGCTCTCATCCCAGTGTTTCGTTACAGGCATCATGGTTAGGGTGTAAAATTTGATGCTTGTCAGTTTTTCCACTAATATTTCAAAATTTTCTCGTCAACAAAGAGACACCTTGAAAGCTTCAACTACTTTTCTCCATCATTAATAGGTAGCACAATACTTTACCAAGGAAAGATACAAAGAGAACAAGCTTTACTTGAACTGAACGTTTATTGCGAGATGCTTATACATATATGTGCAAAGAAACAGAAAACAAAAAGAAACAAGCCCACGTGCCAGGTCAATCATTATTCATCCATTTGTTTCTCCACTCAACGAAAGAGTAAAACTGACGTCCCACAGTAAAAAAATGTAAAAACGTGGAATGGACTCACCATTTCGTGTAGGTGTTCTAATAACGTGCATGGCACTGATCCAGTCTGAAGAAATGCGCGACACCAGCTCGAAGGCCACAGTCAACGTCATGGTGTGAGGACGACGACATCGCGTAGTAGCCGTTGCAGAACAGATACGAGGTTTCACCTCCAGAAAGCGTGGGACTGTAAGAGGAAGAGCTTGTAATTCAGAATGAACAACTAGCAAAATAACTTTTTTCTTAGGCTAGTTGGTCTATACTTGATGAAGTCATTGTAGCGCAAAATTAAACAGACGCAAAGAACATAAGACCAGGAATCATAGGCAAGCCATGCAGTAACCATGGTGTCCATAGCACTAGCTGTGTCCTGCCTTGTGTTGTTTGCATCTGTTTTATTTGAACTATACTACAATGCCTTTGTTAACATGACTATTCCTTGCAGAATATGACACAAAAGTGCTGGTAACATTGACAAGCCTGCCCATGCACAGCTCACCTGCATATGCGTATGAACGTAGGGAAGCTTGTTGTTTTCCAGGCACCTGCCATCCGTCAAGTCCCACAAGGACATTTCGCTGCACGCAGAGATATTACAGCTCAATATTACCTGTACTTACTACTTCTGCTTCTTGCACAAGAACAGCAGTATTAGCAAATAAACCTTAGAAAACTAGGCTGACACACTGGCCAATTCAACAGTATTAACTTCAAGCAGCAGACTCATCGGAAAAACATAAGCTAGTTCATCACTCATTTTTTAAAACAGGACAGCGCCAGGGATGCAGGCATAAAAAAGGCAAAAAAAAAAAGCACGTTTTTCATACTTTGCCACGTCCACTCCATGGCTCCTATACAGTACAATGCTGTATATCTCCACTGTTTAAAAAGAAAACCAACTAAGCACGACCAGATACTGTCAGACCACGCGATGGTGGAAGAAGCCGGTGCGAGAACTTCAATGTGATGTCATTGCCCACGCTTCATTCCAGTGGCTTTTCTGGCTTATTAAGTTTCTTCTCGTGTGGCTTTTATAATGTTGTAAATAGTAGGCAATTTTCTATTTCACTTGTGTACTATTAGCTAGAGCTACTGGAGCAAGGAAGATTAATTTTATAGTCTAACGCAGAGAACATGAGCTGGTCAGCCTTCCAGATCCCATGTATTGTGGGAATCGACACATGACGTGCAACAGTCTCCGATCAACTGCCGATGTCCCATTATTTGGCTTTGGGCCAAGCGTTGCAAGAGGGTCGACGTCCGTGCACAAATTTAGTAGTAGTGTGCATATCGTGGGCTTAGCAGGCACATCGACCACACCGTGATGCCTAAATGGTAGCTCATAGGCTGACGTAATGTTGGCACTCACGTTAGGGCACAGACGTAAGAACCAGTGGTATGCCATGCCGTTCTACTGCTGACACTAACCAAATACTAAATGGGGCTGCAGCCAGCTCTGCTAGCAAAATCCACCCCCTGGTACACTTCAAACAATTCTTTTTGTTTCTTTTTTAGTGTGCTCTTTAAGGTATCGGTCACCCAGCAAAGCATGTCCACATACCCAGCCTCGGAGGAGCTGACCAGCAGTGAGCCGTCCCCAGATGGAGAGGCACTGGCCAGACACAGAACTGGACCAGTGTGGCCAAACAGCATGCTGCGGGGCACAATCTGCACAGATTCCGAAGGTTGAGGGTTAGCAGCTGGAAGTGTACTTACTAGTTATTACAAAGGCAGCCCAAGAAAACAGTGAGATTGAAAAGGAGACACAATGGACAAGGGGCTGAACTAACAACATTGGAAGAATGTGAACAGTGTGAACCACAGGGAACAGTTAAAGAAGAAGCTCCGACAAGATAGCACTTGTCTTATCCTCTTACTTCTAATTTGCAGAAGAAGAAGAAAACTCAAAGCAGGCAGATATTGTCATTAGTGAATGCGATCTGATGCAGCACTTCCATTTCAAATCCCTTCTCAACCAGATGACTGTACAAACTCTGAACTACACATACAAGAATCTAACACCCATGTGGACATGTTAAATGTACCACACACTTGAACATAAACCACCAGCATACAATGTTACCCCTCATCGTGAGCTAAACCTAAATGGCTTAATCCATTTCAATTAAATTCAATATAAATTCATGTCTGCAAGCAATAAGACCAAACACTAACCAAGAAAAAGGAGAGGACAACACACAGCGCTCACTGTAAGCTGAAGCTTGTAGAAAGACAATAAACACTTATAAATCAGTTTAACACTGGCGTATCCAAGGGGTGGATTGGGGGGGCTTCACGCTATGTGTATATACCGTATTTTCTCGCATATAACCCACATTAAAAAATGGACGGAAAAATGTGCTTAAAAAATTGGGGGTACTGGTTATATGTGGAAGTTATATGCATGTGTTTGTTTTTTGTAGAGTTAAAGTCGGGGATGCGAGTTATATGTGAGAAAAAATATGGTAAACAAGCACACGTACAAATGCATGCACAAACATACATAAAGTATGATTGAACACCCTCCGAAAAAATTTCTGCTATGCTATTGCAGTTTAGATAAAGTATACACCAAGAAATCAATTTTAATTTATTTTGCAAGTTGATCACTAGAAGTTATATCAGAAAATTAAGGCTTAAAGGGGTCATGAAGCACCCCTTGGGCTGATTGAAAAAACACATCCTGCGGAAAGCTGACACGGCTATGAACTGCTCTGCCAAATATTACAGTCGTGCGCGCCGCGTAATGGCCAAAGGAGCGCGAAGTTGCCGTTTCCCCAGGCACCCTCTTTTCAAACAGAGGCCGGTTCTCACTCTCGTCGGTGGGCGGGGCGTCTGTCCGCTGTACGTCGCAAGAGACATAGCATGCTTATTGGCCGATAGCCGACGTAAATCGAGAGCGGCGTTCGGATCAGATGCGCTTCTTGCCGCGGGGTGCCGCCACTTGCCGGCGCCGCACTCCTCAGTACACGGTAGCCGCACTCGCGCAAGCGAATCACAGCGGGGAGAGCGATCGCGTTTCATGACGCGCGCTGGCGTAACTTCTTTCCCCCATGCCATCCCTCCCTGTCTAGCTTCCAGTGCGCTCGCCGGCACGAGAAAAGAGAGAAAGCGCTGGGAGCGTGCGCCAAACCCCCGTAACTCCGCTGATTCTTGACGGATTCGAGAAATTTTTGCGGCAATCGATTCCGGAGGCAGTACACTCCGATACTGAGGCCATTAGATCATTACTTGGAAAAGTGGTTCATGACCCCTTTAAGCTTCATGTTTGGATTTCACACTGAAAGTGCA
This sequence comes from Rhipicephalus sanguineus, assembly GCF_013339695.2. Taxonomy (NCBI): domain Eukaryota; kingdom Metazoa; phylum Arthropoda; class Arachnida; order Ixodida; family Ixodidae; genus Rhipicephalus; species Rhipicephalus sanguineus. Next base: position 77,194 of record NW_023615888.1, on the reverse strand, counting down.
TTTCCAATGACTCCATAAGTCACGAAAAAGAACGTGACTTTTATATGTAGTGCAGCTGATTTCAGCCAATTTTAACCGAAAACAGTGCTACATAAACACCTGCAGATCTTGTATTGATCGAAGTGCTGCTGAAATGGTCAGATACTAAGCCAGCAACATATGTAGCAGCTAAACATTCAATTATTTTATATCGTTTTGCTATCATCTAATCAATAAAAAACAAGAACATTTCCGAATACTAAGATTAATTCTTTCAGGCCGTTCCTTACTTGACGTCGTGTAAAATACACTGTTTTGTTTCCACTGCAGACCTTGTCTTCATAGCATCACTGAAACAGTGAATTATTTTCGACATGGGCGAATGTTGAACATCCAATACAATATTTGTAGCCAGTTTTCTCTCTTGAATGCTGCTGTATGAGCACTTATACAATTTACAGCGCTTCCTTTTTTTTAACAAGGACGGCGACATTCAGCTTCCATCAATTTTCTAATGCCAGCATTTTAATGTAGACCTAAACAATTTCTCTCGCTTGTTGACAAGTTGACCATAGCAGATGAGTCAAGGATAAGAAAAAGCCCCTATCCATAAATGCTCTGGAAAACCGTATGCGGGTCAAACAGGCAGATGTCCGACTGATTGACTGAGAAGGCATTCAAACAATGCAAACAAATTGAGTGGCATGCATTTTAGCATGCATTGCAATGCCTGCATGTATGCGCTATATTTGTTAAGGGTGGTAATAAAGCAGCTTGTGAACTCTTCGAGGCACCATTAATTAAAAACACAGGTAGATGTGTCAGTGATACTTCTGTAAACTTAGTTTCTACTGAGGTGCACTTGTTTGATGAAAATTTAATTGCTCATATAAACCTTAAAAGTTGTGACATGTCTTGTCACACACATGTGCAAAAAATGCATCATGCCTCATCTAGGCGCAACACAAAAACCAGGCAACTCTTTGAGAAAAGGCAGCGCCTCAAAATCTGAGAACACCATCGACATCTACACTGACGCAACAATCATACACGAAAAAGCTAGTATGGCCTGTGTCAGCACATCCGCATCCCGCTACAATGGCTATCACAGTTGCCAGCTTCCCGGTGGTGCACCCTTACATGCAGAGTTGTCGGCCATATGAGGAGCGGTCAACACTATTCCGATTGACGCAGGTAACACAGCAAGCGAGAGTCTTCGAAATAGCTTTCGTATACTGACCGATTCGTACGAAGCGGTGGCTGAACTTACAGCAACAACGACTGAAGATGTGGTGGCCAACGATATTAGAAAAAAGTTAAAGAGATTACAGGATTGCGGAATCGATGCGGAAATTTTGTGGACACCGAGACACACTGGCATGGACGGGGGAAACGAAGCCGCTCATGCGGTCGCCGCGCAAGCGGGTGGGCTTGACTATTCATCGAGCACCCACACCCCAGTTCGTCGCCAAACCTGGCGGACCTCAATCCCTACCTAGAAATGCTGCGCGCAGGCTCTCCTAGCAGAGCATTTATGCATTATATTCGCGTAAAATTGAAAACCGACAGTAAACAAAGACTATTACAAGCTACACCAGCACCTCTATTAAGCGACAAGGGCGCATTTACTCGCCAGCAAGAGATATTTCTTAATAAGGTTATGGCCAATGCAGCATACACACCACATGTACTTGACAAATGGATTAGACCCAGACAAGCAATTGCAAACACTTCTCCTCGATGCCCACATTGTCAAGAATTATGCAGAGCAGATTTACACCACCTCATTTCGATTTGCTCAGCTTTCTCGCAAGGAAGAACACGCATCCAACACTTGCGACACGACGACATAAGTGCTTTAGGAAACGTACTACAGTCGAATGATGAAGCACAAAAAGCACTTGCAAACTATGCTAGTGTAAGTGGCCTGTTTCGAGTGGTGTAAAAGAGGTCGACCATCTCGCGCGAGAGCGACTCCATTGAACCTCTACCGAAAACGGATTCACACCAAGTGATGTTAATTGTGCTTATGCTGTTCACCCAACAATACCTTCCCCACCTACTCCCAAACTGCGGCTGAGCGCCTTCCTCTCTTGCGAAATAAAGGTTCAATTCATTCATTCCTCATCTTCAATTTTAATAAATTAGTTGGTAGTTGGTGACCTGCGAGTGTTTATGCTCTTTCCAACAAATGCCTGAATTAGTGTCCTAAACTTGCATTTAAAAACTGCGCAAGAACTTGTATTAAATTATAGGTGCCTCCTCTGTCTGTCATGCTTCCTTTAACTGATAACAAGTTTATGCTGAGTCACCCAAATGTCATTTCCATGCATTAACAGTGAATGCGGGAGATGACCTACCTTAGCTCCGTCTACGATGTCCCAGACGCATATCTGGCCGTCCTTGCAACCCGTCACGATCATCTTCTGGTCCTTCGTGATGAACACGGATGACATGCAGTGGGTGGGGGCAATCTTGCCCCACAGCGTCATGGGAACCACCAGCTGGCTTGAGATGGTCATGGTGATGCCGTGCCGATCACCAGGCTGACGAGACACTGCAAAAACAGCAACATGGCTGACCACTCTGTGCTGACTCATGAATTATAAACCTTCCACTGCTCCCCTTTCAAACCCTGAGGTCATATGCCATATATGACATCTCTGCTTCAAAGGGATGTTGCACAGCGGCCATGATGGCTGTGAATACAGTCGAACTTCCGTGCAATAAATACAGATACAACAAATTTTCGATTATAACGAAGTAAGCGAGGAATTGTGTCGCCATTTGTACAGTGTTACGGATATACATTTATAACGAATTTACTGATATAACAAAGCCATTTTCGTGACAGGTGCAATTTCATTATGATGAGGTTACTGAGAACTGGTTTAGAGTCCCTTAATCTGGGTGAGTTGGTTCATCTTTACAGTGTTCCTTAAACACCACGGGAAACAAAGACGAATAGCAGGATGGAATTCAGCACCTGTGGTGCCACTTTCATGTTGTGTGTCTACTCTCTGGCTCTGTAATTATGTCAGGAGATACAAGAATAGCTGCCACCCTAGCTCAATTAGTAGAGCATTGTGTTTACATGGATGTTGTCAGCCCAGCTTGCACTAGCAGCTAGTCCTCTTTTATAACCTTCATTTTCTTTACTATTATATGTAAAATATAGGCAAACAGTGCTGAGAGCCCTACTGCATTTTAGAGACTACATATTACAACCTTATATCAAAATTTACCCGAAACTAAACCAGCAATGAGTGCTGTTTCGAAACTGTTGGAATAAAACTGTAGGTCACCGTACAAATTTTACGTACTCTTGTTTAGGGTGAACGGTTGTGTTGATTACTGCAGATTTTAGGTAATCCTTTGCCCAATATTACTCGTGAAAATTGGGTTTTGCTTGCATCACCTCCAATGTTGATTCAGCCAATTCTCAAAACACTTATATAAATGTAATGCCTCAAATGTACAGTAGTTCAAGTAACCAACAATAACATCTAAACTAAAGGCAATTCAACATTTCTTCATTACACCATTGCCATGTAAACATGAAATCGTAACAATACCATGAACATATATTATAGGAGTCACCTGTATGTGCTAAACTGTTTGTACTTTTTCGTGTATATCCACCCTGCTAAGATCTGGTACCAGACCGCAGTGTCTATAAATAAAAATAAAATAAAAATCTTGTTCCACATAAGGGTAGGACAGAAACTTCTTTTACACTGATGATTGAAGAACAACCTACATGTGCGAATTACCAAATATCCTTTTTGATTAACCACATCTTGGTTGCTAGACCAGAAATAGAATTGTGCAAAATTTTGTGCTAACCTTTTTCTTCTCAAAAGCAATCAGTTTTATCTAGTAAACATGTTCATAGGCTACAGACAGCCATTTAGAGCTTTTTTTCTTTTTTGAAGAATGTGGTCTAATGCACCAACAGTCTGTTTGCATTATTCTGATAACGTTTCTTTTAGTGCCTCTTTTAAACCTTTCTTCGATACATCAAAACCTTTGTTGTACTTTCAACCTGGAGGAGGAGTTTCAGACTTATCTGGACAAATGCATTGCAACATGTTTATTTTAGGATCTCAATCAGCCAGATGTCTTTTATTCATCTAGTCATGCTTTCCTTGGTGAAGTTTCATTATAAAAAGCCCTGCGAACAGTAATATTGTTTCGTTCCATCAAATTCTACAGCATTACACTATACATAAGTGGGACAGTACATAGACTGTGACTTCAACATTCCTAACCAGCTTGAAGCTGCATGGCTAAGATATAATGACAAATTGTTCGCCATTAGAGGTTTTGTAATGTGTTTTGTCGGGACAAAATCTTTAGAGGTGATGCAAGCTGGGGGCGCCTCTTTCTTTTTTTTAAACACAACGATCACAATAGGGTAGGATTGGTAGATACGCTAATTCTCCACAGTGACTAGCTACGGTATGGGCGCTTTAGATACTCTGAATAATTAAACAACCGCGCACAAAAACTGCGCTCATGGGAAAACAGCTTGAAGGGTATCACTAAGGGTCAAATTTAAACTGAATTCGGATAGTGTTTTACTGCTATATCGGTAAGACAATGCAATCTGTCAGAAAAGCGTTTACTCAAGATTACGAGTACGGTACTTTTAAAAGAGGGGGCGGGGCACGTCAATACAGAACCAGCTCGGATTGCGTGCACCGCGTCGACGCAGTGATGACTGCGTATCGCCAGTGGCGTTTACTTGGTGTGGCTAACTATCAGCGCGGTATCCTAAACCATCGCTCGCACACACTTACAAATCTACGCACTTCGCTCGGCTGAAACGTACCGAAATCATAGCCGGCACGATTGACGTTTACTTCCAACAGAGCTCAGTCGCACTGTGAGCCGCGCGAACGTAATCAACGCGTGATTGACAGTTCCCGTGTGGACTTTATCAACAGGGAAAGCTGCTAGACACACGAAATCACTCGCATCATGGGCGAGAACGCGGTTATGAAAGGTAAAACATGACAGCAATTGCCAAATGATGCAGCACTCGAACAAGAATACGAGGCTCCGGCCCCCCGCAGAAGAAGCATCCAGGCCAGCGACGTTTACGGGCCTTAATTACGTATTTTATCGAGGTGTGAGTTAAAGTACAGGATGACTCCTCACCTGATTTCTAGCAAGTAGCAGACATTCTCAGGAGGAAGCGCTTATCCGCAAACGCGAAAAGCTTCTTCTGCAGGTCCAGTGTTGCCAGCGGCTTTCAACTCGTGCGATCTCTCGTGCCGTATTCAACCGTAGTTACCATTATTTCAGCGGCGGTGTTTGAGAAATCCGCTGTCATCTCTCCCAAATATAATGCTTACTTCTAGTTATAAAATGGCCTGAACGGGTGAGTTGTTACGTGTGTAGCAGAATTATGAACATATGCGTTTTGGGTGCTGCCAACGTGGGTGCTGCGGCGCTCGTTTAAAAAGGGCGGCAATATTTAAACCATGCTTCAACTGCTCCACAGAAGTTTTGTAATAAATGAAGTTTTCTCTCTCTTTCTCTACAGCGGGCCTTAAACTTCACAGTTTAATGACACTGAAACTATATTTTCCTCTTATTTTTTACTTCAGAATCAGAATCTAATGAGTGAGGCGATAAATGTCAATCATTAGCAAGTGAAATCACATTTTTTCTTGGAAGCAAGGTGGAGACAGCTAGAGATATCGTACAATCAGGAATTATTCGTATACTAGCACTGTATATTGTTTTACATATTAACGCATTTATAATAATAAACTGCTGCCATTTTAGTTCGCTGACTTATTTTCAAATTATTCAGTTAGCTAACACTGTATCGGGGCCGGGCGGATCCAGGGCAGCCTCTAGGCGGGTCCTCCTCACCACAGTGGCACGCCACTAGACAGCGGTGCAACCAGAAACTTTTTTTCGGGGAGGAAGTGCCTTTTATGCATGTTCTTCGTGCGGTGCTTGTATGTGCGTATATATGCACACATAAAATATAATAAATTTGGAAGGGGAAAGAAATTGAACGTCCCATACCATCCCACCCTGGCTACGCTACTGCTGTCAGTCAACAAGAACAACAACAAAATGGAGTAACAACGTCGAAGTCTGGGTCAGTTGGTACATGCATGACGCTGAGGCAAAAACCAGTCAAAAAGACGCCGGACAAGGGGAAGAAGTGACACACACGGCGACTGGACTAGCAAGTGCGCTTTTAATTGACAGCAACTCCCAGAAGAACCACGGCGCATGCGCTGATCACGTAAAACCATGAAGCCAGAAGCCAAAAAATGAAAAAAGCAAAAAAGCAAAAACCGGCCTAATGACGGCCAAGAATCTACCGCCAGAGTGACAGGAACTCGCATTCCTTCTGTAGTAATGAAATGGACGTAGTGCTGACACAGTAGTCACGGTGCACGTTGATATGATATGCTTCAAGGATTTCGCGCTCCTCCTTGCCCCCACCTCTACCCAAAATCTTAACATTGGGTCTGTGGTTGTGTGCCGCGTTTTCCAATGTTAAGATTCGGGTAGAGGTGGGGGCAAATAGGAGCGCGAAATCCCTGAAGCTTATCAGGGGTAGCCAAGGGGGGGGGGGTTGGGGGGTTCAAACCCCCCCCGAAATTTTTCAATTTTGCTTGCGCATATATACACGCACACATACAACGCACGCACGAACCTACATAATGTATGGTTGAACCCCCCCCCCCCCCAAAAAAATTTCTGGCTACGCCCCTGAAGCTTATCATATCAACATGCACCGTGACGACTGTGTCAGCACTACGTCCATTTCATTACACAGAAGGAATGCGAGTTCCTGTCATTCTGGCGGTAATTCTTGGCCGTCATGTAGGCCGGTTTTTTGCTTTTTTCATGTTTTGGCTTCATGGTTTTACGTGATCAGCGCATGCGCCGTGGTTCTTCTGGGAGTTGCTGTCAATTAATAAAGTACAGTTGCTAGTCCAGTCGTTGTGTGTGTCACTTTCCCTTTGTCCGGCGCCTTTTTGACTGGTTTTTGCCTCAATGAAATGGAGGAGGGGTGGCGAGAGTTTCGCCCCGAGAAAACCATACAAATACTCTTTTTTTATTGCGTTCTGTATGGCGTTCCTATAGCTCGTACCCACGTGGAGTTCTTGAAGCGCGTGTGAACGGTCCTGTCTTCTCGTTTTCTGCGGGTCGTCACCCGCAGCGCAGCGTTTCGCAGTGGTGCCGCTTCCATCGCAGTGGGCACTCGTGCTCAGCCTTTTTCTTTGCCACATCGCACATAAATACAATCGGTATGCCATGAAAAGATGTAAGAATGGGCTAGCTGGTGGGGATACGTGGCGAAACTTGTAGCGCGCTACGAAGGACACGGACGAAGGAAGTGAATACAGACGTCCCTTTTTCACTTTCTTCGTCCGTGTCCTTTTTAGTGCGCTACAAGTTTCGCGATATGCCTATTTAGCAGTGCTTATGAAATGGTTAGTCGAGCACACGGGAGATTTGTGTGAACGCATGCACGCTCGCAGCCTCAGTAGCACTTTTACATTCTTGTCACGAGATAACCGAAACCGACTTTCGACGATCCCTCCACCCGACAGTGTTAGCATAACATAACAGTGCGTCGAAGTTGAAAACATAAGTGTGTTTTATTAATTTCTACAGGTTCAGTAGCTTCTCCTGGATCTGGTCGCGACTCAGCTGGTGACTGCTGTCCGCGGGCCCCATCAGATGCACTTGCACTACGCCGTCGTCCATGGCCAATGCCTGCGAAGACGTCCAGTCATAAGTCATATGTTGTTGAACCAGCGACTGGGAAAGAATCAATGCTCCAACAACGCATCACTAGTGACAGATCGCTCGAGTCTTTCGGAGCAGAAAAATAAAATAACGAGCGCACGAGGGTAGCGTAAGAGTCGGCATAGTCGTGCGGACCTGGGAACGTACCGGGCAAACCCAACTGCCCCTTAGGAAACCAAAAACGTTCCGTGCGCGATGTTTATTTTTTCAACTGTTCTTTATAACATCTGCGCTGCAAGTTAAAATCCAGTCTAATTTATTTTATTCGCATCGTAAGGACGTGCTTGACCTTAATTTTGTGTCTTCTCCGTTCATGATCGGGAGAGCAACGAGATTCAAGATCACGGGCGAACTGGCGCGGCAGGTACATAAAAGGTCGACCATCGTCACGACCCTCACAATGGTAATCAATCGACGTCCCAATCTACATGGGAACTCAATGCGATGCTGCGGAGCGAAGGCTTTACCAGCGACCTACAATTGGCCCTGTCTTTGACCGGCTGTGGTCCATCTTATTCCTGCAGATTTCCTACTTTTGCCACAGCGTCCGATGCTCTGCCGTCCTCAATTGCGCTTTCTTATGTTTCTTTCTTATATAGCATCCTTTATCGTGTAGCGTACATTCTGTAACTCAACCAGTCACCGCTTATCTACACGGTGCACATTAATTGCATGGACTTCTCAGCTTTATTTTTGCCTCTTACGGTGAGGACAAATAACATTGCTTGTCTTGATTTCTCTCTATTCCATACCGCTGCATTCTTGCCTCTTGCCTTTATATCCCGGGTGCGCCTGATATTTTTCCTTCCTTAAAGCCCGATTACGCCTGACATATTTTCTTTTCACTGTTCGTTACGCAGTCCCCAACTTTTATCTAGCTTCCCTTTGTTAACCTTCGTGTTTCTGCTCATTATGCTAGCCCGACAGAATGCAAGCGGCGTGGTAAAACGCATGGAAAATTGCTATTGGGCTAAACTACTTGGCACCGCATTCATCTTTAAAAGTTGCAAGACGCGCCTTGTCGTATCGTTCCCCCTGTCCCATCTTTTTGTACGTTTAAAAGAAGAAGCGCATGGCAAGTATTCCATTGCGATGCACACTTGTTGGAAGTGGCTCGAAGCTCTTTTTTCTCGCCACCTTCTAAGCTGAATAAAGGGACCCTAAAGTGAACAAGGAATCGGTTCAGATTGATAAATTGTACTCTGGGAACTCTAATGTCGTAGTTTCACCCTCATAGGTTATTAATAGAGGAGAAAATCAAGGTCAAACTTTCATGTTTAAAGTTCGCGCCAAAATTGCCGCGCGTGACGTCACAGATTTCAAAGCGTATTTTCGTATTCTGGCGACATTGGCTCAACGAAATTTCCTGAGACTTGGTATGTGAAGTCTATGTCCCCCTCAGAGGACAATATACTTCATTTTTAGCGATTAGGAACTATACGTTGGGCATAGTAGACATGTGGTCACGGCGTTGTGGTACGAGAAATTCAAGGTGGCGTCACCAACCACATTTTCTTTTGCGCGTTTTCTCGTTTACCAAGCGTCTTCTCGCGGCAAGCGTGGCGATTTTGAATTTGTGAATAAGCACTTCACTAATACAAGGAAAGATCGTTTTCTTCTCTTTAGTGTCCTTTTAAGCATCTCATGCGCCCTTTCAGAGACGGTCAACCATGGGCCGGCGGCAGGATTTTGTCTTAGGGGTTGCAAACCCGTGTTGCATCGAGGTGGGCAGTGAGGGAAACGCTGGGGTTGCTTGGAGGGGCGGGGGGGTGTCAAGTGACCTTCTGTTGAGTCAAGTGCGTAGACTCAACACCGTAACCTTGAACTCAGATGGACGCTGGCAGTGGTTCGGCCCAAAGGTAGTTTGATTCAGAGTAGAAACTTTATCGCTCTAAAGGAGCCGTTAGGATCCATTCTTCGCAGGACTGCCATCCTGTTGAATACCGCCGTCTGAGCACCGCTGTCAAAAATTAGAGGGCTTACTTTATGTTCTCAAGTGATGTCGGTAGAACCAAGCAACCCTTAACAACGCCTTCCATTGTCGTGCAAAGGTTTGCAAAAAGCTGGCTTCTCCACACATATGGTCTTACTGCGGCAAAGCCAGCTTCGCAAAACAGCATCCGTGGATATATAGAGAAAGGGAGCCCCTTGTTGAAAATCAGCCAACGTATAATCGTTTACGTGTCACTCTGCAGTGATAGAAGTGGAAAAGGACCATTGCAGGATGTGGGTATAAGAATCAGTAAAAAAAATGCAGGTCTTGTATTAGTACCGGAAAAAATACGTTCGTGCGCGCGCGCGTGGACACACACACACACACCACACACACCACACACACACACACACACACACACACCACACACACACACACACACACACACACACACACACACACACACCACACCCACACACACACACACACACACACACACACACACACACACACACACACACACACACTGCTTTCTTGGTGAAGAGTCACAGTTTGGACACAGAACCAGCGCATGCAAGTAAGTTCAGGGTTATGCGCTGCTTAGATTGTCAAGGACAGCTCGTCCTTATACGCTGGGCACTCAAGCAAGGTGTGCGTCACACGGCGCCGCAGGTCATACAGCATGAACTTGTGGTCTGGCCATTGCGCTAAACATGACTATTCATTTACGCAGCGTTTAGTTTTGTGGAGGTGTGGCTGATAACAATTACCAGCCTTACGTTAAATCACAATCGCTCGAACAACTTATTGATGTCAATGACAGCGCCTTGACAGGGCTCTAGCGTAAAAAATAATTATGGGGAAACGACAAGGTCTCTAGTCAGTAAGCAAGAGGGTGCGTGAAAGCCTGCACGCACAAACCGAACGCAAGGTATCGATGATTGAAGTGTGATGTAATGCGAGGGTGTGGTCTTTGGCTCGGATCACGTGCTGCAGAAGTGTGCGTGCTACGGAAAACGTTTTAAAAGCCGCACGAGCAGCATTGTACGCGTTCACCGTGATTCGGCAGAGACTGTGCTGTGGAGAGAGTGAGAGAAAACTTTAATGAACACGCCAACCTTTTGGCGCTCCTTTGTGATTGCATGCAGTGGAGGCCGCCTTTTCGGATTATCTTGCTTCACTTGTCGCCTTCGCAGGAAGCGAAGGTTAGGCTCACTTGTTCAGACAAGTGTTGTAAAAGGAGGAAGAAGGAGAAGAAGAAAATAAAAGCGTTCAACAGGGTCCGAATGCCCATCCAGCGAAACTGGGACCTGACTCTGGCAATGACCACAAACCTGTGACAGATTGCAACCTATCGCCGTAGTCGCATCCCAGCTATACAATGCCATGGGCGTGTCGAAGTTTCAATTCGTGAGCTCAACCTTCAGACGTGCCTCAAAGTGTTTTCTTTCACCATGTAGATTGGTTTTGCAGACACATTTTGTATTCTCGTGCAATCTCGCTGCCTTCTTGAACCGCATTTTGATGATCAGACGCTCGTCGAATCATAACTGCCGACCATCTTTCGTTCCCGGTCAGGTGTACATGTCGCAGTGTCGTGATGGGCTTTGCCGACTCGACTAGTTGAGCAGTTCAACTTAGTTACCACTCTCATTATCCTAAATCTGAAATCCGAATTCAACATCCTGATTTTCATATGCAAGAACCCTTACTTTCCCATGTTTGTATTTTAACTAGGATTGGAAATGGCCCGTAATAATGAAACTATTCCATCTATTTAATAATTCATATTGATTCGGAAGTAGGAGCTGGGTATAATTTGCACGTGCGCTTTAAGTATTACCCCTGCGTTTTTTTTTTACTTTTTTTTCCCTAATTCGCGTTTCCCGCCGTGTTTCATTCTGGTCTCGGAACCATAAGTTTGAATCGTTTAATTTAACTATTTTGTATATTTTATTTAATATTGAAAACTTGGCCTCCTTAGACTATGTGTGAGCACTGGTCTGACCGGAAAGGGCAGCAAGCGCCAGGCTAAACGCTGCCTAATCATTTCCGTCGCTGCTGACTAACAAGGACAATTTCCTATTCATCTTGTCTCATGCACCATCGAAATGTGGCACCTTCACCGCCATTCGTGACACCACTTCAGCCTGCCGACGTTTTGAGGCAACTTCAGGCAGAGTCCAGATCAAACTGTTTCTTTCTTTGTTCCAGCAAAAGCAGCGTTGTGCAGAATCCGAGCATAGTTACAAAACAGTCCGAGCAGCACAAATGCAATCTGTCTTGGCATCGTTGCCAATGGTTCGCTTTGAGGGACAAAACTTAATTCGGCTTAGTTTTGTTTATTCAGAGATGTATACATATACAAAACGCATCATGCCAACGAAATTTGGCAAAAGGAAACAGGCGATGTGTGCTTCCCGACGAGGCCTACACTGCGGGTCAGGGAGGAGGAAAAAAGTCACAGTTTCGCCGCAAGGGCGGAACAATGAATGCGATAGTAAAAAATTTGAATGTCACACGAAGAACGACAAGCAGCTTGATACTTGCAGCGCGCCGCTGAAGCACAAAGGACGACGCCCGAAAAGAACGCATAGGCATGCACAGGGCAAGTATGAACTAACAACTGTCGCAGTTGTTACGTCTTTGTGCTTGAGCAGAAGTGGGGCCCCAAAAAGCTTGGGGATCAAGGAGCTCGCGAGCCGCCAGGGCGCATGCACAGAACCCAAGCCACTCTCACGCTCTTGTGCTCGCGTTGGTACATGACCCAAAAATCGAAAACTAGCGTGGGTCCCCAAGACGTCTTGGGTCACCGCAAGACTATGCAGACGCCGCGAGGGCCACGACGCCGTATGGCTCGCGTCCCGCATGATTTTAATTTCACCACGTGTGGCACCCCGTGCGTTTGCGCCAACGCAGCTTGCGTTTGACCCAGTTCTCAAGCTCTGCTGATCCTCCGAACGAAAGAGCAGCCTACCCGACGCAGCTTGGGTCCCCAATTCTTAAACTCTCTAATGGAGAATCATATGCTCTTAGATAATTCTTTTTCTTTTAAACTGTGCCGCGTGGAGTGACCCCCTGCGTTTCCTGCCACACGGGGGCGTCTGATGCAAGGTGTGCCTGGTGTGCCCAGTGTTCTTTGTTTTTTTTTCTTCCACATCATGAGTGAGTACAGAAAAGGGTCAATTTGTCGTGCGCGTCTCAAGGGCAGTTTTCACGCTGAAAGAAAATTGGGAGCGTTGCGCCTGCCATCGTCGACAATGAAGAATCAAACGCTCTAGATATTTCTTTTTCTTTTGAACTGCGGCGGCGGTGAGTGACCCCCTGCGATCCTACCACACGGAGGCGTCCTGATGTAAGGCGCGCCAGTGTCCTTTGTTTTTTTTTTCCCTTTCACATCACGAGTGGGTACAGAAAAGGGCAACTTTGTCGTGCGCGTCTCAAGGCAGTTTTCAAAGTGAAAGAAAATTAGGATCGTTGCGTGATAGAACACACGCTCAAGCACCTCCGAGATTTGCTTACCACAGCGGTAAATGGTGTATATAAATAACTCGCTGTTATTTCGCCGGCGCATGCATGGGGCATGGTGAGTTTGTCTGATGCAGCAGGCTGGGGAGCGAGGGGTCGATGGTTCGAATCCCCGGTCGGGTGCGTTCGGAATTTTTTAGATGCGAAGCAGCCATGCGGAGTTCAATTCGGTGGTGGTGGTGTGCGGCCGTGACCACCCTTTCTGCGCATGCGCAAACCCTCTCCAAGCACCTCCTCTCCACTCCCCCCTCTATACCCCTCTCCACTCCCCCCCTCTCGCGCGCCTCATTTTCTCCTGCGACGAGTAGGCAGCAGCAACGCCTCCGGCGTCTTGACGTGGCACGAGCGGCCGATGGTCGCCTCTCTGCTTCTGTGGCTCTAAGACGCGGGGCGCTCGTGCTCTCCTTCCCTCGCTGAAAAATCCCACGACGACACCAATGGCATGGACTGAAGAGAGGCAGACGCACATGATCTCGCGACCTGCGGTGAGTCGAATACCTCGGACGCCGGCAGTTCCACGCAGCGGGAGCTGGATGGAGACTGGAAGACAGTGCTGATTCTACGCCAGAGGAAGGCACAAGCTCGAGAAACGCAAGAAAAAAAAAAATCACAGCATATCCACGGATGTGAATGATGATGAGTGGGCGAAGCTGCGGAGGTTCATCGGTAAACTGTGAATCTTCCGTGAATTCTGCCCAGTACATCATCACCGACGTGAGATCGGGCGCGTTTATACTAAAGGTTCGTGAGTTATGACGACTTGCAGCTCACTTTAATTTTACATGTACGCTGTGAATTTTCATTGTTGTAGAAAACCATTGCTTTAGAAAACATCTGGCGTCTTTCGTTAAGCAGCTGGCATCTTTTCGTTTTGCTTTACAAACATCTGGCGTTCTTTCGTTTTGCTTTTGCAAAACATCTGGCGTCTTTCGTTGGTTTATTTCATCAATCAACGGCGTTTTGAAACAAAATTTTTATTGTTAATCACGCACAGGAGAAATCCTCACCAGGCACTACCTTGGAGGTAAAGAATGGCTGCTAATGGGAATGAGAGACAGAAGAAGTCGGCTTTTAGCTAACGCTGCGAATTTTTTATTGTTTAACAACCCACAGGAAAAATCTCCCACCGGCACCACCACCTTGGAGGTCAAAGCGTAAGACTGGTTACGCACTACGACTACGACTACTACGACTACGACTACGACTACGAGGGGAACGAACGGTTGCCGCCTTAAGGAGCTTCGCCACTAAAATTACACCATCTCCCGCTCAAGCGACCGATCTCCCCGCTGCTTCGCATCCGCACATGGTTCATTTCAGCGGGGTATGGTGTAATTGTTTCTTCTGCTTTATTTTTCTTTGTGCCTTTTTATATATACATACATATACATATCTGGGGCATGACGGCGACGGCAAAAATCAATCGAGAGTGTCCATAATTGCTATCGCAATTAAAAGGAGGAGTGTGATGAAGAAGACAAGGCAGGGAGGTCAACCAGACTCGCGTCCGCTCCTGCTCTGGGGAGAGAGGACTGAGCGATGACAACAACGAAGAAGATGCTGCCAGGATGTGCTGTCCGTTGCACGCCTACGAGCGATAGCTTAGTCCGGTATATTTATAGTGACACTAAAGAGAAAAACGACTTTTTTCGTACTAGTAATTACTCTTTCATGATACCACAAACGACACGCTTGCTGTGAGAAGTCGGTTGGTAAGCGAGAAACGCGCGAAAAGAAAATGCCGATGGCGATGCCACCTCGAATTTCCCGCACCAGTCGCGTGACGCCATACATTTTGCCGATTCTAAAATATTTACTCTGACTTAAAGCAACAAAAATATAACAATACATAGACGTTTGGCACCTATGCGGGTGGCATCCTCAGTACACATTGGCATCAACTGAGCGGAGGGTCGCCCAGTCCATTGTTAGTGAATGGGTCAAATCATCCAAAGAGAATTTGAGAGAAAACGGCAAGAATTGCTATGCAAACTAAATACAACGCTGTCAAAGCTATTCTATGATAGTTTTACATGTCGGCTAGGGGAAGTTTCTGGCCACAATCAGTTAAAAAATGTGCAGCGGATTCACCATTATTAGCATGATAACTTTGGATTTGGCTCATTTCGCATTGAGACATAGAATTCAATGCGGTATTCTTGAAAAAAACTTTTTTGAAATTCGGGCAGTGGCGCCATTCTTGCTTCGTCGGCGTCGACATTGCTTCTGTTCACGATGTCGACGACGTCTCGGGACCGATCTCTCGCCGATCTCTTCACTTCCACCGAATCCATGATAATCCAGCTCCGTAAGGGCAAAAAAAAATAAATAAAACTTGCACAAACACCCAGAAAACAGGCAGAGTAGTCAGGCTAGGTGGGAAATCACACGGAGGCTTCCACGTTCGCCGAATCACGTGATCGCCGAAGCGCTCTACTATCGGCATACTGGATTTGACTCATTTCGATCCATACAGCGCATGGATCTGGCTCAATTTCGTTTTGAAACGGGATCTGTGAGCACACGTAGCTGTTGGTATTTGGCTCATTTCGTTCGATCTCTCTTTTAGAGGAAAGTTGAGAGAATGTACTTGCCAATGGAGCAATATTTGAGCTAGTTTCGGTTTCTGATTTAGCCCATTTCGAAAAAAAACGCCACATATGTCCCTGTAAATGTCCGGTACGGTGCCGCTGTTGTATAATGAGGATGCCACCCGCATAGGTGGTGAGACGTCTATGTAATTTTGTTATATTTTTGTTGCGTTAAGTCGGAGTAAATATTTTAGAATCATGAACTCACCCGGCTTTTGGAACATTTTTGCATACATTTTGACGGCATCTTATAGGGTCTACATAGTTCCTAATTGGTAAACAATGAAGTACATTGTCCTTTCTCATGGGGCCAGAGACTTAACATGCCAAGTTTCAGGAAATTTCGTTGAACCAATGTCGCCAAAGCACGAAAAATGCACTTTGAAATCCGTGACGCCACGCGCGGAGATTTCGGCGCGAAATTTAAAAGTCCAACTGTGACTTTCATTTTCTCCTCTATTATTGAATTATTATTATTGACGGTGAAATTAACGTCATTAGAGTTTTCAGAGTACAATTAATCAATCTAAACCAATTCGTTGTTTCACTTTAGTGTCCCTTTAATTACAATGGCTCACAAAATTTGATGAAACTCGGCACGTTAAGTCTTTATCCCCCTCAGGGCACAACGTTGTTCATTTTGACCAATCAAGAACTATGTAGGCCCCTGTAGAAGCCGTCAAAATCTATGACGTCACAGTGATTTGGTACGGGATATTGAAGGTGGCGTTGCCTCCTGCATTTGCTTGTACCGCGTTTTCTCACTTACCAGGCGTCTTCTCGGGGCAAGAGTTGTGATTTTGGTGTTGTGAAGCGGCAATTCACAATAATACTGGAAAAAAAACGGCATTTCCTTGAGTGTCCCTTTAAGCGACCGTTGTGATTACACCTATAGGCTCATAAACGGCAGTCTAAAATCGAGCTCCGCTACCATCGCCATGGGCGGTCGTTACACCCCACAAGAAACAGGCAATCAGAGCCTTACCAAGCAATGCTCGGATGTTTTCGACGCAGCCGTTCCATCCGCGTCCATTGCCAAGACTCTGAAAAGAGAACGAATAGGAATAACGTGTTGAATATAGTTAAGAAGGTTTCAAGACTGCGATAGTAGCAGCAAGCGTTGTACCTGTAGAAACTTCCGGTCGCTTCATTTATCATTCTATAAAACACCGAAGCGGAAAACAATAGTATTGAGAACAAACAGACAATAATGCCACGAAAAGTATAGGGGATGTTATTTGTGGTGATTAGTATATAAATGTGAAGAAAGTAAAGTGGACGAAAAGATAACTTGCCGCCGGCAGGGACCGAACCTGCGACCTTCGAATAACGCGTCCGAGGCTCTACCGCTGAGCTACGGCGGCGGTCATCCTCCCGTCCACTTTATGGGTATGCATGTGCATTTAAACATAGGAGTATTAGTAAGCGCCGATTGCAGCCATGGCGGCGAGTGTGGAACACTCTTTTTCTGCCTGTAGGCGTCACGTAGAACATGATCTTGCGAGCTGGCAGCTGACCGGCGCTGACTAACACTCCTATGTTTAAATGAACATATATAGCCCATAAAGTGGACGGGAGGATGACTGCGGCCGTAGCTCAGTGGTAGAGCATCGGACTCGCTAGAGTCACTGGAAAAATTTCAGAGTATCGCATCTGTTTTCCGCGCGCCGCCGCCGACGCGATTGGCTTACTCGCATCACGTGACCTCTCGCCGCCATATCCCTTCCAAGCGCTTTGGGCGCAGGCGCGTTTAATGCGGAGCGTGGCCGGACATTTCGCAGTACCACGGTCCCCAGAAGTACTTCATCGCTTTTTTAAACGCGTCATGCGGACAGGGGCGTAAGCAGACATTTTTTTTCGGGGGGGGGGGGGGGGCACGGACCCGGTGTGCCACCCCCTGGCTACGCCACTGCATGCAGATGCCAGAAGAGAGTAGCTCACCATCAATCGAACGTTACTGGTGAGCTACTCTGGGAATCTCGTTTGCCGTGTGGGAAAAATTAATGTCAAAGAGCGCCGTTCTACGTGGCTGCATAGTTGCCCTGAACGAATTCGGCCTCCTCGAATAACACTCCTTCCTGCAGTGAACTACACTAACTTTGCTGGAAAAGATCCTATGCGACAGGATACTTCACATTTTCGGTTCGCTATGGTCAGCGATATTGAAAACTACATACCTTTCTATTTGCTCGGCTGTTTATATCTCGATCTGTTGAACAGATACGCATGCTATCCGAGTTATAAGCGTGTCACGCACGAGAGCGAAATCGAAGATTTATTAAAATATTAACTGTTTACTGGTATACCTTGAAGGCAATTGTGGCATGATCTTTGGCATTGCACAAAACAGAAGCATGGAACTCTGTTGATAAACTTGGTATAAGGCAATGTTATCAAGCGTATTTTACATTTGTTGCAAAAAATGCTGCTAATGCTGCATTGCACGAGGGTGCCCTTAAAATACTGTATAGTTGGTGAGAAATGGTCACAGCAAAAAAAAAAAAAAAAAAAAAAGATCCAACGCATTGAGGGAGTCGATTTTATGCGAGCCCTAGGTCTATATACGTACTGTGTTGCAGTAGCATGCGCTTTAAAAATTCCGGGATGTGCTATTTCTGATCAAAAGAACATAAAGCACCGTGTCGAGGAAGTTTTAATAAGAGTGCATTATGAAAAAAAAAGTGCTGCAGTGCAGAAACCGAACCCCAGCTGTTTACGCGCTGGCGACGCCAAAAAAAAAAAAGAACTGTTTGTCAGAACACAGCAAAATATTTGCAAATTCATTGCAACGTTGGGAATATTAAGGAGACAAGAAGTAGGAAACGAAACAATTAAGTAGTGATGTCAATAATTTTTGATGGCCTATTCTCTACGTATCGTAAGATAAGATGCACCTTACCTACCACACGCCGATTCGCCCGTGCGTTCGGCTGCCGGCGTTCCGAATCAAGACGTCGCGCACAACTTCCAATTACCGTGCACACACAACTTCTATTACACATGTCAACCAGTTGAACAGCAAGCACGGTGCGCAAGCAGCTATGCGTCAGCAATCAGTCGAAGGACGCAATGTTGAATGTTCTCGATGTTCGATAACGTTCTCGAGTGCAGTGAACCTGAACACCGACTGAAAGCTAGCGCAAACAGTCAAGATTCACCCAATGTCGAAGTAAATGGCATCTCGCACGATGTCACTGCGCTAATGCACTATGTTTACAGATCCGGACCTAGCGAACACGCCCGGGCGTGACACGAAACGAGACCGATGAAGCCATGAAGAGAGGTTCGCGAGCACATGGCAACATTCGCCGTACGTTTCATTAGTTGCACCGCTAACCGCGCAGTCGATCCATACCTGTCGGTGACTCGAAATCACTTCTACTATCCTCTTGAAGAAACACACACATAATGCCGTTCTGCCGAGCGCAACACGGTACTGAGGCTAAAACATCGGTCACTTCTCAACACACGCTAGCAACGCGCCGGACGGTCTGGAAGGGACATGGCCGCCGCCACTCAATGTTGCCCGCGTGCAGCCTACCTTTGCGGTACTCTGATTTTCCAGTGACTCTAGGACTCGCAGGTTCGGTCTCTGCCGGCGGCAAGTTATCTTTTCGTCCACTTTACTTTCTTCAGATTTATATCCTAATTACTACCAATAAAATCCCCCTATACTTTCCGTGGCGTTATTGTCTGTTAGTTATCATTAATATTGTTGTCTAACAACGAAAAACGAGCCCTTAAAGGTAATCTTTCCTTCAAAGCGGAAAACGTGTTTTAAGTTGCCTCAAAGTAAGGAAGATCTCAGTTTACGTTTTCAGATAAAAGGAAGGCGCGCGAAATCCAAAGCTAGCTCTACAATGTTGTGTATGGCTTAAAATAATAGTTGTTAGAAATATTGGCGAAACGTAGGGAGAAAAGTGTTGAAATCTGCGGGCTAATCACCAAGGCTTTTCTCCTCCGGCAACGCTATAGTAGGCTATGCCTGTAACGGTCAAAAGGGAGCCAAAATACTCTGAAGCGTCGATATTTTGTTCAAAACACGTGATGGACAGTTTTGCGTGGTCTGAGACGACTTACTGCTCTACCTTGGGACCTCCTTTTGCATACTTCGCTGCATATCGCAACTAACGGATCACAAAGCGACCGATCGATATTAGAAAAAAAATTAGAATGGTAATTACGGTCATAATTTCCATTCTATTCAGAATTACCTCGAACTTACAAGTGTGACTTGAATAGCAGCAACGGTGCTGTCACCTAGTTAACCGCAACATCGTAAAGGGTCATCGTAACAACAATGCGTTATTTTAGTTTGATTAGTTAGATGTTTGCGGAAGGCACAGCTTCGATTTCATATGACGTACGAGCAAAACAAAAGAACAAAAAAAAGCTAGAGGTGAGATTTAGACGCGATTTTTGCGTAAAAGACTCTTCTCAAATGTTTGGCCCGTCCAACAGAGAGGAGCGCCTAGGCCAACAGCGCTGATGCCGTTCATTCGCATTTGTGTTAGTATTGGAAGACAGAGACTCAAATAAAAAAAACATCAAATAAAAACAATTAACGTTTGGAAACTTGGAACTGATGCCAAGCATAACCACGGTATAATTAACTGATTAATTACTGCGGGCCCCAGATTGGCCAAGACAGGTTAGCAGTAAAGAAAAAAAAACTACAAAAGCGAAAACAAAGAAAAAGTATGAAAGTGCGGCAGAGTATAGGAAAAGCGAAGAAAAACACATATAGTGTCTCGGACGGTTTCTTTTTTGTTGTTGATATGTGAGATGTTGGCGAACAAATAAGGGGCGACTACTCCTTAGCTCTTACAGAGATCGAACATACAACACACAAATTTCGCACTATAACACAACGAGCAATAAAACATGGCGATTAAAAACCATCAAACAGAGTTTTCACAGTAAAACCAGAAACATGGATAAAAGAAAAAAAAAACACACACAGTCGCACATGTCGAACACGTTCTTACAGTAACATCAAAACACAAATGATGCGTGCGCATAGAAGAGGACAATTTAAGCAGCACCATGATAATGTGAAAGAAAATGTCCCAAATGCAATTATTAAGGCATTTATGCTCCCATCACTTGTCACTTATTGCATGCATGCCTTATAGTTGGATACAACTTAAGAAGGCAGGAGAGGCCCCACCCAGACGACCGAAGCGCGGCAGCCGATCGTCACCGCGACCTAAAGAAACAGCCCCGCTCATGCACTCGCACCAGTTTATCAGTCGGTGCTATCGCATTCCACGTAGTCGGCGGCGAAACACCGTTGGTGTATGTGGAAGCTGCAGCACTCCGACAACGAGCCGTCACACGCTAACACGAAGCGAAAGGCAAAGAACGTGACTGCGTCTTGGGCGACTCTTCGATGCTAGCGCGGCCAGCGTCTCTCGCTAGCATCGGGACGCTCAACTGCGTCGTCGCCAAATCACTCTCTATTGGCGCTCGTTAGTTTCATGACGCAGTACTTCACTTCACCGCACACAGACGGCGGCACCGCCCCGCCCCGCCTAGCCCCGCCATCAGAGAGCACCGTGCGAGAGAGAATGTGTGAGGTATATAAGGCGCGTTTGTAGAACCTCGTGCATGCGCGTCGGTGACGTTGTCGGTAGTGCGCCGGGCGCCTATCGTAACGGACCGAGAGGTCGTGGGTTCGATTCGCGGCGGCGGAACTTTTTCTGCAGTTTGTTTCTTTCTAATCCATCAGTGTGCTTTTTACCAACGTCATATCCCTGACTGAAATACGTCAGTGAAGTCTTGGTGCCACCCCGGCATAAAAACACTTTCGTGTTAAAAATGGCATGTCGACCCCGATGGTATGGTATTACACCGTACGGTGAACCACCCCTGCTAAGGGAACCTATTTTATCTGAAACGAGAGTGTGTAGTCATAGGCATGCGCACGGGGTGGGGCAGGGGGGGGGGGGGGCAAAGTCTGCCCCATACATTGACTTAGTATGGAGGGGGGGAGGGCGCTGCGACGAACCTTCCCCAACCCCCCCCCCCCCCTCCCCTGATGAGGAACCCTGCGCACGCCTATGTGTGAGATAGACGATCCGGTCTATGTGAACTACAAAAAACTATTCCCATTATGTGCGCTGATAGGTGCACAATTGTCAAACCTCTTTCCTTAACTGATTCCGCAACGACAGTCAAAGTGTCATAGCGGTCACTGCGCAGAGTCGTGACGTACCTGGAAGAGGGAAACGTGGCGACTCGTGTGGGGCCATCGCTTCTCGTCGACAAGTGCCAGGTGGCCACCTCTCCAGCCGCAGTGGTGACGTGGAACTGCGTCGGGGCGCAGGGGCTCCAGAGGAGCGCTCCAGTTTCCGTTCTCTCCAGCGGGTCCCACTCCCATACGGCTTGCTCTGTCGACAAGGGAGAATACCAAAAATAGGAAATATGCAGCATAGCTGCGCATATATACACACAGGCCCCAATTATGGGGAGGGGGTCAAGCGCACTGTTGCCCCTCCTCCTCATCGAACTGGGCCACGGGAGAGTTGGGAGAGTCGCTCCATTAACAATAATAACGCGACTTGTTTGCAAGTCGTGCGTCTGCCGCGCAGGGCACACTCATTGCGTTGTTCGACGACAGAGCTACAAGTTTACTGAAACGTTTCTTGTAGATTACAAACACTTACCGTACTCGAGGAAGTGCAGTCTCAGAGCGCCACTCCTGCTCGCAACCTGCGATAGAAAGCGTATAGCATCTTCAAGAAGAGCAGTAGCGCGCGCACACATGCACGTAGAGGGAGAGGAAGAGAAAGAGAGAGCTATCTGTACAATTTCAAACGTGGAGACACAAAGCTGCATATCGCCAGTGGTGTGACAGATCCAATCATTCGTGCACATATGCGTCCTATGTAAGCGCGATTACATGACAGAAAAAAAAAGTTAAGGCAGCTGCGTACTAGTGGCGCCAAGCCTGAAGGAAGTGCAGAGCTGGGCGGCCTTCTTTGTTTCTCTTTATTTTCTTTCTTTCTTCCTCTCTTTCCTTCTTTTTCTCTTTTTCCGTTTTTTCTGTCCTTTTCTCTATTTCTTATTTCTATTTATTTATATTTTTATTCGTATTTTCCCCCTTTCTCTCTCTTTCTATTTCTCGCTTGTTTCCCCCCCCCCCCTTTTTTTTGAAATTTTACACGTGGTTTTGCCTGTGTTACACCAAGCGACGACAGCATACGACAGCCCGGCCTCTAAAGTGCTCCGCACTTAAGAAAGTAAAACTGTGAATAGGGTGCACTAATGCTTATTATAACGTGTTAGAACACTATAAAGACTAGAGACGAACGACCAAAGGGGCTCTTATTGATTGAGCCGTAACAAGTTGAACAATGCACAACACTAATGCATTAACGACCTTGAAATATATCGGGAGTTTTCTGTAGGGAGAGGGGGAGGAGAAAAGACAGAGTGTGACAGAGGAGTCAGGTTACAGATACGCTGTGCTTTCGGAAAAAACACGAATAAGGAATGTAAATATGAATGTAAAATATGCACGACGAGAAGGAGAGTATGAACGTGTGCTCACGAGGAAGAAGGACCGGTGATGTGGCGACAATGCAATACAGCACTCCTGGGCCGCCCAAGCTGCAAAACGGAAGAGTAATCGATGAGGGTGGCAATTTGGGGATTGTTGGTATAGCATGGCAATTGATGGTAGCGAAGGCCAAGGAAAAAAAAACAGACACATTCGACACAACACAGCGCTAACTTTCAACAGCTGTTTAATTACTCGCTGATCCCGTTGGTCTATATACTCTCACGACGTCATACGTCACGTGTGCATAGCTCTCACAACCATAAACTGTAAGCTACGCGCGTACATCACAGACGTGACAACACCATATCATTCACCACGCGAGCGCATTTATCCTAGTTGCTTAACCAAAAACCGTTTATCGCCAACACATGTAATCGCGTTCTTCATCTGACAACACCACTGATGGGCTACTCACACATGCGTCCCCAAACGTCGAAATTCTGCTGGCCTCTATTATCAACCACGTCATCTCGCATCTACTTCTACTCATGATGGCCGTTAGCTCCATGTATATGGTGCCCAATAAATGTTTCGCTTCCTCCTATGCCTCACACACACACACACACACACCACACACACACACACACACACACACACACACACACACACACACACACACACACACACACACACACCCACACACACACACACACTATATATATATATATATATATATAATATATATATATATATATATAATATATATATATATATAATATATATATATATATATATATATATATATATTAATTTGCCAAAGTTTCCCAGTGTGGTCACCTTCGGGATCGGTCGAGGTGATACTGCAACAGAACAGGCTGCTGGGCTAATTGGTTATCCATGAACATTGAAAGAATAAGCGCTAAAGATTGACGAGCACAAAAAGGAGAACGGACAAAGGAAGCGCTAGTCCTTTGTCTGTTCTTCTTTTTGGGCGCGTCAATTTTCAGCGCTTATTCTTTCAGTGATACTGCAACCAGTTGTACAGTTTCTCCGGAGGTTACTTAAATAACCATAAATGCCACCGTCGCCTCGCGACGTTCTAACAAGCACTGGCTTTTGCTCTAGTTATACAAACATGGTGACCTATATGGTTACAGTTTCTAAAACTTAAAAAAAAAGATAAATACTGGACATCAAAAAAAAAAAAAGAACTGGTGGAGAACCAGATACGCAATTTCCTAAGACTATGAGAATAGATGTTCGTTGAATCGTTGCATAACACAAAGCATAACATAAGTCCCTCAAAGCGTGTGATATTCACTTCCCTGCGTGGTCCTCTCAGTCACAGTTAAGGCTCGTTCACACCGGCGACTAGCAACGGTCGCGCGACTAATTTAGTCGCAAAGCGACTGGTAGCAAATGGTCGCAAATGGCCGTTTTGGTCGCAAAGCGACTGCTTTGACTCAGTCGCTCGCTGCTCGATTTTTCAGTCGCGCGACTGCAGGCGCAAAGCTCTGAGCCAATCACATGCGCAGGAACAGGACGTCACCTTATTTTACGGGGCAATGGCAATGCGAGCTATATACGAGCAGACGTGAATTCTATGTGGCGACATATATAGGTCGCACGCAGGTGTGAACATCAGTCGCTTTGAGTCGCTTTTTCACTTGCAGTCGCAAATGGTCGCGCGACCAGGGCTAGTCGCCCGTGTGAACGAGCCTTTATGCATGTACACTGCTCCGAAAATCGAAAGGAGGAGGAAAAGAAAAACGGAAGGACAGGGAGGTTAGCCAGTTCTCAGACCGGCTGGCTACCCTGTGATGGGGAAAGGGGTAAGGGGAACAAAAGATGATAGAAAAGAGATGCTACAAAAAAGAAAAAAAAAACAATAATACAATAAAGGACACTGCTTAAAGTCTGTCTCTGAGACCAGTTGTGCGCAAACGCAACAACGCTCACGAAGCCTTCCGTGCCGAGTATGGTCTCGGCCAGTGTCCTAAGACCTTTTCCTCCTACAATGGGCGATTGTCAAGTCTATCTAATAGTTGTGGAAGTTTTTTTTTGAAAAACGTTCTTAGCTGCGAGGAGACAATCGCCCATCTTCTCTGTGAGTGTCCTCGCTTCAGTGCGCCAAGAAAATCGAAAGACTAAACCGCGCAAGCAAAGAACACGCCCTGCTGCTTATTACGTACGCTGCTGCTTCGGCTTGAACACCTTCGGTGACGTCCTCGCCTTGTACAAGTCCAAGTGAACGACCACTCCCTGCACAGAAAAGCATAGTTGAATAAAACGGAGATAAATCTGTAAGGACAAAGTACATTCGCGCGATGTCGAAGCGGATCTCAGAGGCCACGCAGAAAGTAGCGCCTGGTTGAGACATGCTCCGCCAGGTGCCGCAGTGATCCAAGCTGCTCACAATATTTCACTGAGCTTCGTCAAATATAATTTTCATTAATTATCCCGACAGTTAATTGGCCCCTATCTTAAGCCAAGTTGTGCTCCAATATCATATGTATCCAATATAAATGTTAACTTGAACCAGAATCGATTTCTTTTTTAGATTTTCTGAATATTAATACTTGTCCCTTATCTTAAACCAAGTTATGCTCCGATATCGTGTGCATCCAAGATAAAGGTTAACTTGAACCAGAATCATCAAATTTCGAACCGGAATAATCGATTTCCAGCAATCTAAGCCGTACCGCTTCGCGGTTATCAATAATTTGCAGGCATCACCACTTTCAGATACCGAGACGACAGCGACGTGCCGCTCTACTAATCACGTAACACGCGATGTTCCTGCTAAGGTCACTTCACTTTCCCGCGTGTGACGGTGACCGGAAGATTTGCTGTTGCGCTCTTTAGGATTTCGAAACACGCTTCGCCGTGTACAAGTATATAAACTCCACATAATTCACAGCATAGCAAAAACGAATGAGACGACCTTAATTAAATACGTTTTGTGAGTCGAGCTTCTGACTTTCATGAGATTTTTTTTAAAGCGGGTGGCTGGTATCCACAAATATCTGTTTGGAAAGCGTGAAAGCGTATACATGATAGCACAGGCGACACATTTCTACATGAGAAGCGCACATGAGCACACATAGTTGCTAACATTACGTTCTGAACACATAGCTGCACTTGCGCACCACATTTATTTGAGTAATTATTTTGCGTACATATGATGCCACGAAATAAACACTCACTCGCGCACCGACCAGTGAACTTGCCGGCGTGAAAGCGCCTCCACTAATAAGATACCACACAGCGAACGGCCCCCTAGAACTCCCTAGACGATTCAAAGCGGAGCACATAAGCCCGATTAAAGAAACCGTTCGATATATCAGATGGTTCGCTATACCCAAGCACACGAACAGCGAACTTATTTAAACGGACATGTGCGTTGATTTCGCCATAGACGAGCTTCTTATCCTCATATGGTGAGAATACGCGAGAAAGGAATCCATTTACTCCTGCTCCAGTTCATCTCATTTAGAGGAGGCAGAATATCGGCGGCGGCACCGCGAAAAGTGCGTATATAAGCTTCAAGGCGCGAGGCGGCTTCGAACTTTCAAGGGCGCTGGAAGCGGATAAGGTATATACCAAATGTCCAGTCCCTTACAATGGCTGCTATCATGCATAAGTATCGGTCAGCAGAATGCGCGTGTTCGTTATCGAGAATTATTCGCTTTACGCGGGTTCGTTATAACCGAGTTTCACTGTATAGTCGTTGAGATCTGACCTTGTTCTTACATATATATACACACGGGCGACATCAACACGGTTTAACGCAACCCAACCAGCCGCGTTCGTTTCTCCACAACATTCTAACTGCACGACGCGTACCCTCATATGCCGGCGTGTTGTCCTTCGGTATAAAGCGCCACGCGTGTCTCGCGAAGGTCAAACGCGAGCAAGTTGATCGAGCGGAGGACTCACAATGTCCGTGGTAACCAGAACGCGCGTGGCGCTCAGCTGAGCCGCTCCGAAGGTCCTCAGGCCGTCGCGTGCCTCCTCGTACGACCTGCGTGACAAGAAGCAAGATCCTCGAAGCTCGCTCTGCCCAGCCCGGTCCGATCCGGTTAACGCATATACACACATACAATGCAAGACCCGAATGACACGTCACGCGTGCCCGACAATACCGCGACGCGCTCTTTCGAACCACCCGGCCACGGCGGCGCAGTTGAGATGGAAGGGGTACGTCCTCGACTTGTGTAGTCAGCTGGCCCAACTGAAGCTGTAGGCTGCATGACTTCGGTGAACGGGGCGTATGGGAAACGGGTCTCTACATTAAAGATTCGAGAGTGATCCGAGCACAGGTGCCCCAACGGCCTCGAAACGAACGAGTCAGCCACCAGTGCAAATCACCGCGATGCATAGAGTGTGTACGTACAGAGAGTTCGCAGGGTTGCGGACGTGCTCGAGTGCGTACACGTCCAATCGCGCAATTTGCGTACGCGCACTTGCGCTCGCGGTACATAACGAGCTCGCATTCGAAGAACGTGACTTTCTCTCGAAGTATAGCGGGCCGCGGCGAATGAACAAAGGAGAGTGTCTTAAATCAAAGCGCGACGCGTGGAGAACGAGGATGCGAATTTCACCGCCGTGGCCTGTTTTCTTTTCTATCTTTGTTTTTGTTTTTATTCTGCCGAGAAAGTCATCCAAAGTTCGTTCCGGCACGACAAGGCCGAGAACATCGTGGATTATCGGACGTTCTTTCTTTTTCAGCAACGCCCAGATTATTTTCACGTAAATACAAGGTTTTGCGTAAATAACGTCGATGCACCGAGAAAGAGGTCACGAAGGTGATTCGCTGTAAGGTACACGAGGCTTAGGGTTGGTTGAGTTTGTAACGGCTCAATTTTTATAGTTCTCACAGACGTACGCCGACTAAGACAAACAGGAAAAGCTGCTTTTTCATCATGTTTTTCTTCTTTTCTCTCTCTCTCTTTCTTTCCTTTTTTTTTACCGATGTGTGCTCGGGGAATCAGTCTGAGTGCACTGACAATAGACCGCGCGCGAATAAATGCGGACACAAAATGTACAAGAAAAAAATTCCCAGGAAGAAGAAACATAAAACCAGAGACAACATTTACAGTGATGCTACCGAGGACTTCTGATTTGGAGCAATTTTTGGAGCAGCAAAATTTCCGTTTTGGAGCACTTTGGAGCAGCAGAATTTCATCTTGGAGCACTTTGGAGCAGATAATTTTCCATCTGGGAGCACTTTGGAGCAGCGAATTTTACATCCTGGAGTGCAATACAGAAGCATATTGCATTAACATTCAAGCACCTGAGCATTATTATGGGGCTCTTATGAAGGCTAGAAATATTTCGATTCATTGCAAATCTCATGGAAAAAATCATCTCAGGAGCATAGGCGTGCGCACGGGGGGGGGGGGGGGGGCGCAAAATCTGCCCCGTACATTGACCCTTGCGATAGCAATTATATGGACACTCTGGGCGGATGTTTGCCTTCGCCGTTGCCGTAATTTCCGTATAAAGTCCAAATTAATAACATCACCACGCGCATTCTAGCCGCGGGTAAAAGCTCGCGAGCGCTGGCGACGAACGCGGCTGAAGCGGAGATTAAACTAGCCGGCCGTCTGTCACCGCCGCACGGACAGCGCATGAGATAACATCTTCCCGCGTGCGGGCCTGCCGTCGATTGCTCATCAAACAGAGAGGAAACGCCCCGCCCGTCTTTCGTAAGAAGCATGAAGGGACGCCAGGGGAGCGGAAGGGGGGGGGGCGCATCTTTCGAAGGGCGCAGTCGCTTGCGCGCGCGCTATCTCGAGGCATCAGGAGACGGCTCGTAAACTTGCTGTGCTCTCAACGCTTACTTCGCGTTTAGGGAACTGAGAGCAAGAAAACGCTTCGGTTCCTGGAGGGGCCATATTCCCTTCAACTAGCGTTTTGTTGAGTTACGCGAGATCGGATCCAAAAGAGTTAGCTGCTAGTCTTACTTCGTTTCACAATGCAATTTTTTGGTATCGCATTCATTGCTTCGCTCTTTAGCGAAACTGAGTTTTTTTAACCGTTAGCTATTGACCCCCGAAAGCGAGGGGCGGACGTGTAACATGGCGTAGCCGCTTCACTGTGGGCCGTCAGCGACGGGCCCACTACTGACAGCTGCGCATTTGCGGCTGCTCCGACCAGGAGATATGATTTTACTAATGAGATGACATTTTTAAAAAAGCAAGCAAAAAATTCGAATTGGAACCCTAGCACGTGAGCTCGAAAGGGCAGGACCTTTTAGGGGATATTTACCGCAGAGTGATTACAAACTCGGACGTGCTGGCGGAAGGAATTACGAAAAAGCTGTTCTGGATGAAGACCCATGGATAAGGTATATCTGAGGAAAAGTGTCAACGCGTTTCCACCGTCCGCGTGCTCTTCCATAAACGCGAGCAAGGAAAATTCGATATTGTCCCATATATCTACTGCGAGCGATCCCAGATTTCATTCCGCGATGTCCAGAAACAGAAGTGATAGGCATTTTAGCGGCACGCGTGTAGTTATTACTGAACACTGCTTTCATTACGTGCCGTGCGACGCTTGAAACGAGCTATCAGCAGCGTTTCTGGAACAGACGACGTCAGCCGATGAATCGCCGTAGCACTTTCTCGCTACCGATAGGCCTAGACGTCACGAGCCTCTGCGGAGAGCGCGTTTGCTGTCGAGCCGACTTGCAGAACAGAAGCTGCGTCGGCACCGTGCATGGCATCGTGGCTTACTCGGAACGCACGCGCGAGCGCTATTTATTCAGCGGAATAATTCTTGGTCCATGATTGCGACTTTATTGGCAGCCCCAAAATCGAGCTGCACATGTTCTGACGCGCCGGCGGTGCGATTGCCGGGAGACGCCCCCAACCCGAGACTTTGGCGCAGTTTGGCGCAAATTTCGTCGATATTATCAGGATGGC
This sequence comes from Rhipicephalus sanguineus, assembly GCF_013339695.2. NCBI lineage: Eukaryota > Metazoa > Arthropoda > Arachnida > Ixodida > Ixodidae > Rhipicephalus > Rhipicephalus sanguineus. The sequence continues at coordinate 46,936 of NW_023615888.1, read as the reverse complement.
GCAGTAAATACAATTTGGCGCACTTTGGCGCAGTTGGCGCAGGAGTGGAATCACTGCATTTAGTAATTATAAACGTTATAAGCGGCCTGTTAAAAAAAGGAGTCCCGCAAGGAAGCGTACTAAGGCCCTTATTGTTTTCTATATACGTTAACGACATCGTACATACAACAAATAAAGCACAGTTTGTCGCATACGCTGACGATACAACAGTATTCATTCCAGGAACAGTTGAAAGTGAGTTAGAAGCAACAACCAATCAAGTTTTAAAAGACATCAAAACTTGGGCAGACATGAATCGCTTAATGATAAACTCAGGGAAAACAAAAGCAATTTTATATCGACCCAAAGGGGAAAGAATATCAAAAGCATTGTTTGTTCATCTAGATAATGACTTGATAGAGTTTGTGACCAATGTAAAACTCTTGGTGTTATTTTTTCGGAACATTTGACTTGGAATGAACATACGGAATACATACGATCGAAAATGTCTAGCGCTGTTGGTGTCATAGCAAGAGGGCGACACATGCTTCCTGTTAAAGTTAAAATTCTTCTGTATAATTCTCTGGTATCTACTCATTTGGAGTATTGAAGTGTTGTGTGGTGTACCACTGGTATCGCAAATCTAAAGAAGTTGCATATGCTCCAAAAGAGAGCTATCCGTTATACAGGGTGTTTCAAGAAATGTGTCCACCTTCTCAAAAAATCAGGAAAATGCGATATTTGCTCGGGGCTTTCAGAATTGCTTTTTCTGTAGCGGCAGTAATCTTAAGGTAGTTAAGGACATCATTTAGGACAGTAATTAAGAAAGTTATATTAATTACCTTTTTAATTAGTGGAGTTAGGTGATTGTGTCAAATGGGAAAATTGAAGTTCTTCATGCGAGGAATCCATCCGAGCTTTGAGATTTCGAAAAAGCGTCCTCTAGTAATTGCTGTGGCATAATGAAATTCAACCAAATGCAACGGCTTTCAATAGCGAAAGCCGTCGAATTAGGTTGAATTTCATTACTTCGTAATTATTACTAGAGGCCGCTTTTTCGAAATCTGAATGTTGGAATGGGTTTCTGGCACGAAGAACTTCAATTCCCCAATTTGACACAGTCACCTAACTCCACTAATTAAAAAGTTAATTAATTTAACTTTTTTAGTTACTGTATCAAGTCATGTCTCTAACCATCTTAAGATGCCTAGCGCTACAGAAAATGTCATTCCCTCATTTTGGACGTCTCAGAAGAATATGGTAGTTGCTCTCTTCCATGTTTCTGTTTAGGTTTCGCCATTGAATTTGGTTGAATTTCATTACTTCGTAGTTATTACTAGATGTCACTTTTTCAAAATCTCAAAGTTGGGTTGGGTTTCTGGTATGAAGAACTTCGATTCTCCCATTTGACAAAACCACCTAACTCCAATAATTAAAAAGTTAATAATTTAACTTTTTAATTACAGTCCCAAATAATTTCTTTAACCATCTTAAAATCCTTGCCACTACAGGAAAACCAATTCTGAAGGCAGCAATCAAATATCGCATTTTCCTGATTTTTGAGAAGGTTGGACACATTCTTGAAACACCCTGTATAGCAAATGCACCTTATCTTTATTCTACGGTTGAACTTTTTCCTAAATGTGATATTATGCGTGTATTTAGTTTATTTTACTACAGGTTAACACTCATGTACCGGAGTTTTCTGCGAAATAAAGAAAACCGCATTATCACTTTAGCAAAGCTGAAAGAAAATAGATCTACCAAGGATATCAGATTCAAGGAACGGTGGGCTGTACCCACCCCTAGGGCATACGGTTGTACCCAGTCATTGACTTTCACGGTGCCTAAACGATTCAATCTACTTTTAAATGATGACTTCGATTCTTTAGTCGCATCTAATAAAGATATCAAGCATTACTGTATGGGCAAGATCACCACAGAATTACATAGCACGCAGGAAAGAATTTACGCTCTATTTTAGTTTTTTTTTTGTGATGTGTTAAACGATGTGTTTCTTATTTTTGCAATCTACCAATATATGTATCCATTCAGTTTCATGTTTGCGTCATGTGTGTAATAATAAATTGTTATTTTGTTAGCTAAAGTGTAGCTACTACTTCTTTTAACTATTGTATAAATGTCCACTTTGATTATCTATAGTATTTTAAGTGTTCGATTGCATTTATTTTCATGAATGCCCACTGCACTGCCATGTAACAGGGAGTCGGGACCCTTGTCAAGCCGCCTATGCGGCTTTTAGTCCCGTCCCCTCCTTTTTGACAAAGGAACATAAAGACGAATCAATCATCAATCAATCAATCAATCAATCAATCATCAATCAATCAATCAATCAATCAATCATCAATCAATCAATCAATCAATCAATCAATCAATCAATCAATCAATCAATTAACCCCTTTATTACTTAAATACTTATGAATGGCCTAAAAAAGCCGGAAAATTTTGGCCGTCCGCCCTAAAATTAAAATCTCATTTCGATTTGAAAGCTGTAGTGTACTGCCGGAGTGAACCTTGCGTAAAAAAACTTCAAGATTTCGATCACAGCTGACGTATTTATAATGTGTCACTCAATGTATTCCGCTTCCTCCCGGAAAAATAGAAAAAACCTAAGCCTGTGATTTAATGGGTGAGAAGAGGCGAATGAAGTTTCACGCGGTCTGTTTTAACCATCAGAACATTCCAGCAGCACTGGCGCACGCCCAATGAAGCTTCTGCAGTACAAGCACTCCTTCTACTGGATAGGCGTTCCTAACTCATCATGCACTACGCGTGACCCGCCGATGCTGACAACGACGTAAGTGTAACGACACATCGAACCACTTATGGAGCGCGAAAATGAAAAAAAGTAGAATGGAACCTCGTTATAACGAAGTGGCATCGGTATCATAAATTAGTTCGTTACATCCGATATTCGTTGTAATAGTAGATATTGAAATAGGCTCTAACAAATAACCATTCTGGCTCGCACGAAAATACTAGATACAAATACGCATGCCTGCACTGGGCAGAACGAAGTTTCTGACAGATTCCATGCCCGAGAAGACCTTTTCTTCTTCAGCAGTTTCATACGTCGGGAGTTTCTCAAGTGCCTCCCCAGTCTTGGCCGTTTCTGCAGCATCCGCACTGCTCATTTCCGCCAAAATTTCTGCAACTTATTTAACCACATTTTAAACAATTTTTTTATGCCACAACCATATTGAACACAAGAATGTGGTTTTCAGTTGTCTTTCAACATTTATTCTGCTTTTTTATGCTACTTTTCCAGTTTTGAGCCTCGCTCGAACAATTATTTCTCCGTTAGAGCCGATGTCGCGGCGACTCCACGCTTTCGGTTTCGTTATAAAAGAATAAATGCCACTGAAATCAAGCGTGACCAGCCAACGTTCGCATCTAGCTCGCTATAACCGATGATTCGCTATATCCGTGTTCATTACAACCACGTTTGACAGTACTTGTAGTCGAATCGTTTTCGAATCACGACATACATGTGAAGACACCGGAAATGTCCACCTGCTAAAGGTAGAAACCCTACATCGTGATTATCTAGAGGTGGTGCACACTCACGGCGGCAGGAAGTTCGGCACCAGGAACACCGCTGCACGGACGAGTTTGAGCGTGGCCCCGGGTGCGAGTCCCAGGTCCGACATCGATCCCTCGGGCTCGCTCTTGACAGCGGTCACAGCCCACGAGACCAGCGTGCCTTCTTCGTCCAGGCTCCAGACGTTGTAGCCGCCTTCTGACGGAACTGCGTCAATGTTAACACTTCGGTTCAGTGGACAATCTCGCGTGTCATACCACAAGTTATTCTGCATTAAAGGGACACTAAAATGAAACTATGAATTAGTTTACACTGACAAACTATACTCTGAAAACGCTAGTGTCGGTAATTTCACCACCATAGGTTTATTAATAGATGAGGAGATCAATGCCGAATTTTCACTCTTAAATTTCCCGCCGAATTTTCTGATGGTGACGTCGCGGATTTCAAAGTGTTTTTTTCGTATTTTGGTTACACTGGCTCCTCAACAGAATTTACTGAAACTTGGTATGTTAAGTCTCTGACCCCTCAGGAGACATTGAACTTCATTTCCAACGATTAAGAACAACGTAGACCCCGGTAGACGCCATTAAAATCTATGACCTCAAGGAATATGGTGCGTGAACTTCAAGGTGGCGTCGCCACCCGCTTTTTGTTTTTGCGCTTTTCTCGTCTTTCAGGCGTGTTCGGGCAGGAAAGCGTGGTGGTTTTTGATATCGTGAAAGAGTAATTTACTAATACGAGGAAAATCGTTTTTCTCTGTAGTGTCCTCTAATTCGACGACAAGGAACGCAAAGAAGACCGCGCACACAAACACAGACAAGTGCTCTGTGAACACACAACCACTGGTCGTTCTGAACACACAACATTGGTTGGTTCTTCAACTACCTGGTACAACTCGCCACGTGGAATAGGCCATAAATCGGGCGCTGCAGTTGTTCAGAAAAATATGAAACAAGAACCACTAAACTACAGTGGACTGTGAGGAAAATGTTAGATGTTACCGGATGATTGACTAAAGTAATTACTCATCACGTCAGAAAAAATATTGTGACCGAAAAAAAAAAAACAGATTTTGTCATGCTAGTCTGTCTCGTATAGGAAATTACATACGTCAGCACAAACGCCCCCGTGGCCACAACCCAGAACGGTAGAACCAAAGCAAAGGACCACCGGAAGTGACAAGCTTAAGCCTGTCTTCCGGAGGAGTTCTACAAATATATATTTCTTTGAACTGTGATCCGGCGACATGTTAAGAAGAAATGTTTCAAAGATTCATTCTCATTGCAAGAAAGACACAAGGGTGATTGTGCCGGACCAGATCTATGTGCTCCTGTATTTTCTCCTCAGTCGTCTTTTGTGCTGGTTAACTTGGAGTACACCGGAAGGAAGCCATTTTTGCTATTGTGGGAGCTCCGGCTCCCAGCAAGGTTTCGGCAGTAGCTACGGTACCTCACTCAGCGAACATTTCGCCAGTCACGAAAAAAATTTCAATGAATGAATGTCTGCAGTTTCCGAATCACCTTAAATGAGTACTGACAGGAATTTTAGAAATAATCGTATTGTTACTCTAGATAAAAACAATGGTATCGAGAACACTAAAAAGACTATCGTGGTGGATCGGAACGCATGGAATATATTTTTAACACCGGTACCCTAAAAAACCAGCTACCGGTTTCGATACCGAGGAGGCGGTTTCACAGTGACGTATCAACACAAACTGACATAGGTCTAAGTCACGTGGGGACAGCAACTCGTGACGTGTATACCAGCAGCACATTTGACGTCTACTGTTAGTGGCATGTGCAACATGCAGCTGCTGTCAGTTGCGTGTGCAATATTGCAACGTGAAAAAAAAATATATATGGGGCGCTTACTCTGCGTGGTCCGGTGCTGTATCGCAATGTCGGAACTGCCGCCCCTGAAAGTATCGGAAAGAGGAGGGTGGTAAATTAACAGACAACTCACTTACTGGACTGATGATGAATGAAGAAAGCGTTGGTGTCGTAACAGTGGATGGGCAGCCTAAGGAATTATTAAAGACGATAGTCTTTCTTGGGGAACTTAAACGAAGAAATTTTGGCCTGTCTGTCTTTCTGTTTGTCTGCCTGTCGCCCGATTCAGCCACCCGGCCAAAGTTGAACCACTTGCCGAAAGCCCAGCCATCTTGAACTGGTGGCTAGGTTCATACTTGTGTACATTGTCGAGCAAAATGCAAACATTACGCATATCTGAGACGCAACATTAATAGGTAAGTGTGAGGTGGTGCGTTCCTTTACTAGAAAATACATAGATACGTAATTCTAAGACCCTAGTTTCTTAAGCTGCGCTGAAAATGCGACGCCATGCACGCCGACCAAAGCCCTCTGCCACGGAGGAAAGAAAACTTTCCTTCCTCCGTGCCCTCTGCACAAGCTCATGTTTCCCGACGTATTGCCAGATGGCGTCCATATCTCACGCAGCGTAGAGTTAACTCTAACGCAGCGCCTCTATCGTCTTTCGACGACATTTGCAGCGAAGCACGCAGATACGCGGTCAATTTTTTATCCATCTTTAGCCGACACTAACGAGCAATAGCCAACATTATCCATAATGCAGCCCACAAGAGCTGAATTATCTTGTGCTAATGAGTATTGGTAGTGCGCAAGCAAATACGATATTTGAAGTGACGTGAATTATTGCGATTCTCCATCAGACGGCATTGCGTTCGAGACTGGCCGTTACAAGACGTAGAATGGTACAGCCTCGTGACTTTGTTTTCAGAAAAATGAAGTACCATGAAGCAAGTACCAGTAATCGCGCACGTCGGGAACCAATGTCGGGGACCTTGCAGTCCGCAATGTAGCAATTATCACTCGCTCGAATCCTCGCGAAATGCTTTCTACGAATACATTTTTCTGTCAGAAACGGGCATTAAAAGATTTTTCAATTTTTTTTCCCTTCTGCGAAACGAACTTTTAACGGCTTCCATTGCCGATTATACTACGAGGTGTTTCGACAAACCAGCTTATGAAAGATGGGATGATTTTTTTCAAGACGCCTAACAAAATGTTCTTTTTTTCACAAATCCTAAATTTAATGCTGAACATCTTACAGGCTGTTGTGGTGCTTATGCGATAATTCCATTTAAGCGACTCTGCTTGCCGATATTCTATTACAATCATTTCATGATTTCCTGCGTACCCAGTATCGTAGATACAGTCCCATTGAATGCGCCTTGTGTTATTTCACGGCAGTGAAAGTCCCCACGAGGACGACCAACTTCGGGCCATCCAGAGGGCTCACGATCTGGCCGCCGAGTTTCAACTCCCGGTCCCGTGGTGGCCGCAGCCCGCAGACGAGGCCCCTTAGGGGGCCATCACCTTCTCAGGACCAAGTAAAGTTATTCGGTCAGTCAGTGGCAAGCTTCTTTTGAGCATGTTAGATGCCATCTGCATCACGTCAAGTGAAATCCAGACATACCAATAACTCCCACCGTATCGATTTTCGATTTCTTCTTCGTATCGATTTTCTTCTTTCTTTTAAATTCGTAAAATCGGGTCAGACATTTCTAAGCTCAATTTCTTGTTTCGACGTTTTCAACACATTGTGCTTTTATGTGTATGGGCCGGGCAATCAAAAGCGAAACAACTAAACAAATTGAATTTCGTTAATTGGCACCAGAGACTGAATACTGCGAGGACCTGACCAATGAAAGCAGGCGTATTCTCGACCTATTGTAGACAGTAAAAGTGCGCCTGCTACGCCAGATGCGCCCATTTTGCCTCTGTATTGAAAACCAGGCACAAACAAACGAACGGCTCACGACATTTATGCCGATTATTTCAATACACCCCCTCTCACACTATTCGAAAAACAAGCACGTATGAATTTTGGCGTGACCTTTTGAAGCATGTACACAAATCGAGACAGTGAAAGTGCATCGCAGGAAGGCGTAATAATGCGTGCGACTCAAGACATTGTATAGTAAACGTAATTTGGCGAATTGCAACGAAGCGCGCTTCTGCGTTTGAATAGTACTTCCTCTGTTTATCAACCAAATGCGTTAGTTAGATACACAGGTAAATTAGTTAGGCACTCAGATAAATTCGCACAACGAACGCACATGAACAACCACCGCCACGTCCAGCATGCATGCAAAGTCGCGCAAGGGATCAATCAAGTAACGACGTTACGAACATTTCGCCTTGTGTCCAGCAACAGACGTCCACGATCTTGGCGAAGTGGCAGTCCGTCTCGAAGAGGGACGCTGGAAACAAGAACGCTAAGGTCATTCGTGCGGCTTGGATAAGCGACGGTAAGCAGGGTATGTCAAGAGGTACTTTAAATTGCGATGAATTTCATTTCAAGAAGTTTCAGCTTGGGCGCATTGCAGAGAGCACGCGCGACGTTGTCACGTTTCGGAATGCAGCAGAGCAATTTCAAATTTTATGGGATAGTTCGTACTAAATGTAAGAAAATGGTGCAAGCTCTTAGACACAGTAAAAGAAATTGCAGTGGCTTAGCTTGGCTACGCCACGATACACGTAGCGTTGGCTAGGTTCAGCGATTATTCTTAGCTTTCCTGGTTGTCAAGCTTTCTCCGCTTTTCTGCATCGATTAGCAGCATTTGCGATCTCCTTTCCATGGCCATACCGCACTGGCAAACGCCAGCCAGCCGGCCTGACAACTGGCTAATCTCTCTGTCCTTCCGTTTTTCTTTTCCTCCTTCTCCTCCCCGCTATATGCATACCCCACTGATACGCCTGCGCATGCGTGCAAAATTAGAGGTGCTATCAAGCGGCCCCGGCGCAGCGTCAGACGGCCACTGCGCAACGGAGGCGCACAGCTGGGCGCGCGCCGGCGCCAGTTCGTCTGCCGCGGCTATGATGTCACTCCTCTGGAACGCGCATACCGGCGAGGCGCGCGCGGCGGCGGCGCTCTGGTGCGCCAGATGTGTGCCATGCGACGTCACTGCTCCTCGCGCCTGCGCAGCACGGCTCTCGGACTGCCACGCGAAACTGCTCCACCTCGGCCAGTGTAGTTAACGCTACAGCAGCAGTTGCTGACGCGTTACGGTGATCGTGTCGCTAACAGCGCGCTAACATCGGCAGACAAAACCTGTAGCGCGTCGGCTAGAGGCATGGCTTTCTGTGGGCACCATGCATTTAGGCAAGATGTCAAGTTGGAGAGTGCGGAAGTTTCAGTGAGCTGCCATAACGACGGCTCATTTCTATGGCGCTTCCATTGTAAATGTGCACTGATTACTTGGAGTAGCTTTTTCCTTGCACTCTGCGCTTTCTCAAAGTAAGCATGGAATCGAGCAGAGTGTGACTACGCATTTCCGCATGCACAGTTTTGTATTCGCGTTACTCTACAGAACTTTTTTAATTTTATGTAAGGTATCTGTGAATCCCAGCCCTTTCGTTGGTTGTCATTTATTTAAGTGTTACGTGCATACAACAAATATATTATTACATTATTATAATAACAATATCACACTATTTATTATTTTATAACGGAAACATTACATGAAAAAAATGCCCCCACCTCCCCGAAGGGAATCGTGATGAAATGCGAATGCATTTCTTGCGCCGAGAGTACACGGCGTAGTAATTTTAATGGCGTAAAGCTGGACACATCGACGCGCTCAAGTGTCTCCCTTTTGGGCGCCTTTTTCAACGAACGCTTCTTACGTGCGTTCGTAATCACCTCAGGGATGTTGCCACCGCTATAGTGCCTAGAATATACTTACTAGTGTGCCGACCGCCGAGGGTTTCCGGAGACGCTGGCACCGACGGTGATGCCTTCCACTGGACGCCACCAGACGGCGACACTCTTAGGGACCATGCTAACCGAGCGGCGCATCAAGCCAAGCGTGCGCGTTGCACGCGCGTCGCTGAATTGCTCTGCGGATGCCCGTTCCACGGCCGCGTTTTTTTTTTTTTAATGTAGCGGCCGTGCCCGTTCGTAAACGTAGTCGGTTGTGATCACGGAGTTAAGAAATATTCCATTGCTGTAAACTTGTGGGGCGTTGTCGCTTTCGAGCCAGTAGCTTATGGTGTCTCCGCATGTCATTGCGAGGTTCTTTTCTGTGCGCGCGCTTCGCACTTGTTTCCGTTCACAGAACCGCGATGTGGTCGCAGAAAACGAGGCCTAAAGACAGCTCCTGTTTTGTCCCATATTGTACGAGTGGTTACCGCTCAAACAACGAGCGGTTCTCATTATTCAGCGCTTCTGTGGACGCAGAGATTTAATTAAGTTTAGCCGAGTGGGAGAATAATATAAAGAGCACAAATCGAAGACTAACTCCGGCGGCTGTCGTTTGTGAGAAGCACTTCAATAATTGCTACACTGAGTATCGTTAGGTGATTACATAGATAATTAGTAAAATGTGTCGTTAGCTGAATAAATGGATAATAAGTAAAATATGTGTCCTTAGGTAAATAAACAGATCATTAGTAAATGTAAGGTAAATTAGCTGCAAATTGCCGTGAATTTAACATTTGTAGTCATGTGTCGCATATAATAGAATTTTTCGAAGAAACAGCCGGTATCGCGCAGCGTATTAATGATAACTCTGCGTACGATCGCTTGTTAGTGCTACGAAATCACATTCCTTCGATTACGCTTTGCACCCCAACCAACGTTCCGTATAGCGCAAAACTGCATTGGGACAGCCCGTCGGCGGCGTCTCTCACAGGCGCGCGCGTCGGCTAGAGACGCCGCTCGGCATAGCATGGTCCCTACGGCTATCGCCGTCTGGTGGCCGCCGGTGGAAGGCATCATTCTCCGTGCCATCGCGACGCCCGCGGTCGGCACACTAGTAGTATATTCTAGGCACTATACCACCGCCTTCAATGCAGCACAAACGCGTTTAGAACGCGCTGTTTTCAGGCTGTGCCAAGGCATCACAAACACTACAAACGCGTTTCAAACGCACTGCATTGAGGCGGTGGCGCAGGGAGGAGAGAGAGCGAACGGCGAGAGAAGGAGCGGCGAAGCACTGCACCTACCCTCTCCTACACTCTCTCCACACACGCGGGAGCTCCGCCGAGCTCCCGCGATGCGAGCGCCCTCACACGCCAGAGCGCGCTCCTCCACTCCACTCACTCTCCGCTACTCCGCCCGCACCACCTGCTCCGGTTGCTAGAGGCGAGAATAAGCGCGCGCGCCCGCAGCTGTTGCTATGGGAGAGGGAGTGAGAGCGGAAAGGCGCGCGGACAACGCCGGAAGCCTGACATAGCCCGACTAAGAAATGCATTCGCATTTAAAATAGTTGTATGGGGACGTTATCCGCGGTGTTGTGAGTTACCGCATTATATTGTCACGTGGTCGTGACGTCGACGAAGACAGCAGTCGGCGTTTGCAGAATGAAACTGTTTATTTGGCCGAACTTGTGGCCGGGAAAATGAGAACTAGAACTACAGCAATACACGCTGTACAATGATAGCGGCGAACAGGGCGTCGTCCGTCGATCAACTGACAAGCAGTCAAGCGCGTCTGCTTTTATACAGGCGCTATCGAACTTTCCAGCGATAACGCTGGTAGCGGCGTTATCTCTCGACAAAGCTGGAACATTCTCGTGCGGCGCGCAATCTCAACAGATTGTTCCAAAACAATCGCGAAGCTTCCTACACATCGCGGCGAGGCCTGCGCAGCGCGTTGCCCACAGTCTTTGTGGGTGAAGCTTACACTCATGAAATATAAGACTCGCGGCAATGCCCCCCTCTGAAAAAAGCATCGTCCCGATGCTTAAAAACAGAACATGAATACATGCAATACTAAAGGAAAGTAATAAAGAAAGCAAACATTAGAGTCCTCAGGTGCGCTAACGAGCATAGTACGGTTTAAGGCGCACCACATGCACGACCTCGGGTCGAGCTCGGCGCCTCTGGGAGTTCGTGATGCCGTCGGGGACAACCTCGTAGTCGAGTGCGCCGAGACGTCGAAGTACCCTGTACGGTCCGAAGTATCGTCGAAGAAGCTTCTCGCTCAGTCCGCGTCGTCGTATTGGCGTCCAGACCCAGACACGGTCGCCGGGCTGGTACTCGACGAAGCGTCGTCGAAGATTGTAGCGACGGCTGTCGGTGTGCTGCTGGGTCTTGATGCGCAGGCGGGCCAGCTGTCGAGCTTCTTCGGCACGTTGTAAGTAAGCGGCGGCGTCGACATTTTCTTCGTCGGTGACGTTGGGTAACATGGCGTCGAGCGTCGTCGCCGGGCTCCTTCCGTAGACGAACTTGTATGGCGTCATCTGCGTCGTTTCTTGGACGGCCGTGTTGTAAGCGAAGGTCACATACGGAAGGACGGCGTCCCACGTCTTGTGCTCAACGTCGACGTACATGGCAAGCATGTCGGCGATGGTCTTATTTAGACGCTCGGTGAGGCCATTGGTCTGCGGGTGGTAGGCGGTGGTGCGGCGGTGGCTCGTCTCGCTGTACTTCAAGGTCGCCTGAGTTAGGTCCGCACTAAAGGCGGTACCTCTGTCTGTGATGAGGACCTCTGGGGCGCCATGACGCAAGACGATGTTCTCCACGAAGAACTTGGCTACCTCGGCGGCACTCCCTTTGGGCAAGGCCTTTGTCTCGGCGTAGCGGGTGAGGTAGTCAGTCGCTACGACGATCCACTTGTTGCCGGAAGTCGACGTCGGGAACGGCCCCAGTAGGTCCATCCCGATTTGCTGGAACGCCCCGCCACGGTGGTCTAGTGGTTATGGTAATGGCTGCTAACCCGAAGGTCGCGGGATCGAATCCCGGCCGCGGCGGCTGCATTTTCGATGGAGGCGAAAATGTTTGAGGCCCGTGTACTTAGATTTAGGTGCACGTTAAAGAACCCCAGGTGGTCAAAATTTCCGGAGCCCTCCACTACGGCGTCTCTCATAATCATAGCTTGGTTTTGGGACGTTAAACCCCAGATATTATTATTATTATTATTATTATTTGATTTGCTGGAACGGCCGGTGAGGTGGATCGATTGGCTGCAGAAGTCCCGCTGGCCTAGTCGGCGGTGTCTTCCGTCGCTGGCAATCTCGGCAAGTCTTAACGTAGTGGGCGACGTCGGCAGCAAGGCGTGGCCAGTAGTATTTTTCCTGTACTCTGGCGAGCGTTCGGAAACACCGAGGTGTCCAGCCGTCGGGTCGTCGTGCAGGGCCTGGAGGACTTCTGGTCGCAATGATGAGGGCACGACGAGAAGGTAGTCGGTTCGAAGTGGCGAGAAGTTCTTCTTCAGGAGAACGCCGTTCCGTAAGAAAAACGACGGCAGTCCTCGCTTGAATACCTTCGGAACCACGGCGGTCTTGCACTCGAGGTACTCAATAAGGCCCCCCAGTTCCGCGTCGGCCCGTTGCCTTTCGGCGAAGTCGTCGGCACTTATAGTTCCGAGGAAGCAGTCATCGTCGTCGTCTTGCGGCGGCGCGTCGACGGGGGCACGAGACAGGCAGTCGGCGTCAGAGTGTTTTCGTCCAGACTTGTACACGACGGTAATATCGAATTCTTGAAGCCTCAGACTCCATCGTGCGAGACGACCTGAAGGGTCCTTCAAGTTAGCTAGCCAACATAAGGCGTGATGGTCACTGACAACTTTGAAGGGCCTGCCATAGAGGTAGGGGCGAAACTTTGACGTAGCCCAGAGAATGGCAAGGCATTCCTTTTCTGTTGTGGAATAGTTTGCTTCTGCCTTGGATAGTGACCGGCTAGCATAACTGATAACCCTTTCAAGCCCGTCAGTCTTTTGCACAAGGACGGCACCGAGTCCTACGCTGCTTGCGTCGGTGTGTATTTCCGTATCGGCGCAATCGTCGAAATGCGCAAGTATGGGTGGTGTCTGCAGGCGTCGTTTAAGTTCTTGAAAGGCTTGCACTTGCGCCGTTTCCCACCTGCATTCCACGTTATTCTTCGTGAGAAGCGTCAGTGGTTCGGCGATCCGTGAAAAGTTTTTGACGAAGCGTCGGTAATAGGCACATAAGCCGAGAAATCGGCGCACGGCCTTATTGTCGGTGGGTGGCGCAAAGTCGGCGATGGCAGCTGTTTTCCGCGGGTCTGGGCGCACTCCAGACTTGTTGATCACATGAACCAGAAACAAGAGCTCGTCATACGCGAATCTGCACTTTTCTGGCTTCAGGGTCAGTCCAGAGGCCTTGATTGCTTGAAGTACTGCCTCAAGCCGCCGGAGATGCTCGTCGAAGGTCGAGGAAAATACGACGACGTCGTCCAAATACACAAGGCACGTCTGCCACTTCAATCCGGCCAGTACGGTGTCCATGACACGCTGGAACGTCGCAGGTGCCGAGCAAAGACCGAAAGGCATGACCTTGAACTCAAAGAGGCCGTCGGGTGTTATAAAGGCAGTCTTTTCTCGGTCTCTCTCGTCGACTTCGATTTGCCAGTAGCCGGTCTTGAGGTCCATCGACGAATAGTGCGTCGCGTTGTGAAGTCGATCCAGGGTGTCGTTTATTCGTGGGAGGGGGTACACGTTCTTTTTCGTGATTTTGTTCAGGCGCCGGTAGTCAACGCAGAAGCGCAGTGTCCCGTCTTCTTCCGGGTGGGTGAAGCTTACACTCATGAAATATAAGACTCGTGGCAATGCCCCCCTCTGAAAAAAGCATCGTCCCGATACTTTTTTCAGAGGGGGGCATTGCCGCGAGTCTTATATTTCATGAGTGTAAGCTTCACCCACAAAGACTGTGGGCAACGCGCTGCGCAGGCCCGTCTTCTTCGCGGTTTGGGCTTGGGTCAGCGCTCCGCGGTGGTGTCCGGATCATGAAGCAGCACCTCCACCAGATGTCACGTGGTCGTGACGTCGACGAAGACAGCAGTCGGCGTTTTCAGAATGAAACTGTTTATTTGGCCGAACTTGTGGCCGGGAAAATGAGAACTAGAACTACAGCAATACACGCTGTACAATGATAGCGGCGAACAGGGCGTCGTCCGTCGATCAACTGACAAGCAGTCAAGCGCGTCTGCTTTTATACAGGCGCTATCGAACTTTCCAGCGATAACGCTGGTAGCGGCGTTATCTCTCGACAAAGCTGGAACATTCTCGTGCGGCGCGCAATCTCAACAGATTGTTCCAAAACAATCGCGAAGCTTCCTACACATCGCGGCGAGGCCTGCGCAGCGCGTTGCCCACAGTCTTTGTGGGTGAAGCTTACACTCATGAAATATAAGACTCGCGGCAATATGTTCTGTACTCTGCCCACAGAAACATTATTTGTACGCTTGAGCTCATGCATAGAGCCTTTGATGACGTTTTCCCCTATCCTTAGTTGTTTGTCAATTGAGCATAGTTTTTATGATTTGGGAATAGCCGGCTCTGGCGAAACCTACCTTCGCATGTTTTCAAAGAGAAACTACTTAAACAGTCAAGCCTCTCACACTTTATCAGTCATCAAACAACAACAACAACGACAACAACAACAAGAATGTAGTTAGGCAGATGTTCTTTTTTTACCTCTCCCTCTTTTGCGGACGCCATAAACAAGTGAAAATACCCGGAGACACGCGTCACTCTTCAACTTCTTCAACTTCAGTTTACTTCTTCAACGAACACCGCTATGTTAGCACTACCGTCTCTCACGTCACTCACCGCCAAACGCGACAAGGTAATCCGACGCTAAGCTGCGCGTTGTCCCTGCCAGCTATTGTACGGAGGCCACCGCCTGGAAGCGGCACACAATTTCAGATAGCAGATAAACAAAATCTTTCTTCGCCAATTTGACAACAACGCTCGGCCCTCGAGCTTGTAATACATTGGCTCACTGTCACAGCCGACGGTAAATTCCTGCACAAGCAAAGCGGACACACACCGTTGACAGATCCGCTTCACTGGGGCGAGCATAAGCAAGCTCTCAAGCACGCTCGTCCACAGGAGGATTAAACTTTATTAAGAGAATCCGGCGGCCTCGGTTGTGCGAATCCCACGCGTCAGCTGGGCAATCCGACGGGCCGAGGACGCCGCTAGGAACCAAAGGGCTTGTCCCGAAAAGCTCGATATTCCATTGTTTTCTCCAGCCGCCCATCCACGCTTACGCGGGCAGTAACTTCCTGCCCACTTCGACGCTGAAGCTTACTCAAACCTAGTCTTTTAAATGCGCAGCATTCCTTAATTAACGTCTGTCACATTGGCCTTATTTATCTTGACACCTACGAATTTGTGCTCTCGAGGCAATTTCGTTTACGGAAAGATACAAAAATTCGTATGGTGTGACATAATGTATGAAGTACATAACTGACAGGTCGTAACGTGTAGGTTATGATATGCTTGTTGTGTGCGACCTGATTTACATGACACGGTCTTGGTGCTCTCGCGGCTATTTCGTTAAAAGGGCACAATCCAAACTTGGTATGGTGTGACATGAATGCATGAAGAACATAAATGACAGGTCGTAACATGAAAATTATGAGATGCATGCCATGTGCTACATGATTTACATTACACGGTCTCGGGGCACTTGCGACCGTGTCATTAAGTTGACACGTACTAAAATTGGTACGGCGTAACATTACTGTACGGCGAACATAAATGACAAGTGAAGCATTGTATATACCGGTGTCATTAGCATGGTATATAAATGATCGTAGATGCATGCACGAATGACAAAAGCTTGCGCCGTTCGTGTCATGGCCTATCATTCATCTTTCTCATGCATGCATGTCATGCCATGCTTTACGAGGAACGCACCGTTTAATTTACGCCATTCATATCATGACATGTCATTCATCTTTGCCATGCATATTCTCATACACACTAACCAATGAAACAATTAATGGACCCCGACGACAGCACGACGTGGATGGGTGGCTGGACGGACAGACAGACAGACAGACAGACAGACAGACAGACAGACAGAACAGACAGACAGACAGACAGACAGAAGATAGATAGATAGATAGATAGATAGATAGATAGATAGATAGATAGATAGATAGATAGATAGATAGATAGATAGATAGATAGATAGATAGATAGATAGATAGATAGATAGATAGATAGATAGATAGATAATCGATCTTGTACGCTGTTGACCCTAACCTTCAGTGCCAATTAGACCCCCAGCTCCCAAGACGTGTCGACAAACTCATTCATCGCCTAAGATTCGGAACCGCTTACACAAAGCACTTCTTATTTCGGATTCATCGTGCATCATCGTTAACATCGTCAACATGTTCGTGCGGCCACGACGACGAGGATGTGCGTCATCTGTTGCTCGAATGTCCCAAGCACGACACGCATAGACAGCGACTCGAACAGGAACTTCACACGCTGGACTCTGAAGCGAACGTTTTCCTTAGCAAAAATACTAGGCCATGGCCGACTAGGATAAACCGTAAAGCAATGAAAGTGCTCCAGCGTTTTTTTTGAAGCCAATAATATTTGCGATGGCTACTGAGTTCTTAAACTGTCTAGGGCTGTATATATATATTATGTAATACTATATATATATATAATATATATATATATATATAATATATATATATATATATTATATATAATATATATATATATATATATATAGATATACATATTTTTTTAAAGTTTAACTGTGTTATCCTAAACAACTTATGTTGAAGGGGTAGCCGTCACCAAGCACTGTGGACAACTCCTTCTTAATTTCAATTTTCAAATAAAGACAGACAGACAGAACAGCGACAGAACAGATAGATAGATAGATAAGATAGATAGGATAGATGATAAGATAGATAGATAGATAGATAGATAGATAGATAGATAGAAGACAGACAGACAGAACAGAAGACAGACAGATAGATAGATAGATAGATAGCAGATAGATAGATAGATAGATAGATAGATAGATAGATAGATAGATAGATAGATAGATAGATAGATAGATAGATAGATAGATAGATAGATAGATAGGCAGACAGACATACAGACAGACAGACAGACAGACAGACAGATAGATAGATAGATAGATAGATAGATAGATAGATAGATAGATAGATAGATAGATAGATAGATATAGATAGATAGATAGATAGATAGATAGATAGATAGATAGATAGATAGATACTCTCAAAGTGCGCTTGAGAGAAAGAAACTCTACCTGTAGAATACGCAGGCATCTTCAGGGTGTACGCTTGGGATTCTGGGCCATCTTCGTTGGTGACAACGCTCTTAGAAAGGCAGAATTTATCTCTTAGGTCCCACAATTCGACCGAGCCGTCCAGCTGAAGAAAAGAAAACGATATGAGTTATGCAGATAGGCTTTTGTTTTTAACACGACAGAGTTAGCGAGCTCGTTGCCTTCTGCGCGGCAAGTAGTTGTTCTATTACGGAGCCACGCAAGTGCTTGAAACTGCTTCGTAAAAAACCCCTAGAAGAATGTCATGTAGTGGGCAGAGTCTCCTTAACTGAGGGTTTTCTTGCAATTCATTGTTCCCAATGCGGATGCGCTCCAGCATTCGAGAACACACGGATTTTAGCTAGGCATTAGCAGGATAATACGCGCATCATCAATGAGGCTGCGGCTATCGCTAAAGGCAACTGCATCAGTGGACCTTTCATGGCTCTAAATAACAAATAAATAGATCACCTGAGTTCTTGTACGCATGTAACCTACACATAAGTCCGATTAGTTTCCTTGAAGCTTTTTGCTGCTATTTTGCTGTTTATTTTTGCTGTCATCTCGGTTTCCGTTTCACTTCCCGCCTTACTGCGCAAGTAAATGAGCTGTGATCACGTGTGCTGGGTGATTCCACGTAAGATCGAACAAACGATGGCTGGTCGACCTCTCAAATTTATTTCAAAATTTTATATATTATTGCCTGATGAGTGGAAAGAAGAGATCCGCAATTTGTTTTGCCGCCAAAAATTTTTTCGAACCACAGGAAATCAATAATGACGAAGAGGTGGAGTGGAGCGCTCATCCGCTCTGCTGTTTTGGCCAACTTTCGTTATGAATTGCACAAAATATATTAAAGTTAGGTAGCTGAAATTTATTTAGCTAAATATACGCATGTTTTTGCTTCTGCTCAGGTATTTTTAGTTTTTATGTGTAAGGTAGATGTTTTTATAAAAAACCTCAAATTTGGCCCAATCGGCAAAGTTTTCTTTACTTTGAAGGTCTTTATCTCAAAAAAGCCTCGTAGCAGAGCGACAAAAATTCTGCATTACGTTCTTCGCATGCTTATCTACCAAAGTGCCAAATCTTGTATTTATATAATCTTTTCAGTAAAGAGATATGATCGGGCTAAGTTCAAGAAAACACCGAACAATGAAAAGTTCTGACGACAATTAAAAAAAAACCCCATTTTTTAAATTTCTTAAACTTTGTCCACTTATCCTCCTCTGCATCAGCTTTCACAATCATTAAAAACATGTTGCATAATATCGTTGCACTAATAGTTACGGCCCCTCCAATGAGACCCTTAGGCAAGTATGGGCAATTCCGACTTCTTGCCCAGCAAGTGTATAAAATGCAGGCAGGATTGAATTTCTTTTTATTAAAAGGTCAGCAGGTATTTAAAAAGGTGTCGCCGGCACTGAACACGTTAATTTTGAAATTATTTGGTCACTGCAGCGGCCACGAGCGCGGAGCTACCGAGTGGGCGCGCGCGCACCCGAGATGCTCGTTGTAAGAGACGGCGCAGTGAGAGCTCGTTCTCGCGTCCTCAGACCGATTGAGTTCGAAACAGCAACACCTCTCGGGTGACTTAAACGCACGTGCACTAGAGCTTCGCTATTCTATCCGCCCTCTGTTCGCATCGCAGCTAGGCGCTGATAACACGGCGGAGATGGAAGCAAGATGAAAACTATATAAGGGAGCTATGAGCGCTCGCTTCACGCACGCTGCTGCCACAGAAACTGCGCTGCGCCAGTTGCGATCAGTGGAAAGCATGAACGTGGTGCTCCAGTGGCAAAGCAAAATATGGATTGTCAAAGAAACAAAAGCAAAACTATCGGTAACCGGATGCGCTTGTCTATATTAGATGTCGGCAGCAGGACGGCGTGAACTGGCCGCGCGTTCGGTGCGCTGTCACACTTCATTCGGCGCGGATAGTTCTTGTGCTTTGCTCTTACTCTACTCCTCCTGTGCGTCTCATGGTGAAAAATTATAGCTCTGAATGAGTCTATTGTGGAGACTACCTTTCGAAGCACAAGAAGCTTAAAGGAGTACTGACACGAATTTTAAAAAATTTCGGATTGTTGCTCTAAATAAAATACTGGTGTCGAGAAACCTAAACCGACTATTGTGGTGCCTGGAAATGCATCCTATATATTTTAATTAGCGCCACCTTAAAAAGACACTTTCGGTTTCGATATCGAGGGGGTGGCTTCTCAGTGTCGTTTCCTAGCAGTGTGACGTCACGGAGATACAGAAATTCGCGACGTACTAGCGGGAAATCCGTAATATGCTCGTGGTGCAATAGACAACGATGAGTGAATTGTCGTCCAGTGACCCTGACAGTGATTTCTACGATTGAGGCTGCATGCAGGACGCAGAACTCGCGAACTCGGAGGAACTGTCTTGACTTGTCGGGATAATGTCCTTGCAGTGTGGCTGGCTGCAAATGCTCAGCGACGCAAACCTTCAAAGTCAAATTAAATATTTTATACGTGTTCTCCGACTCCAGTGCGTGGACAGCGTGGACACTGCATCCAAACGAAGCAAAAAATGTCCCTTTTGCGATGTCTCAAATTCGTGTCAGTACTCCTTTAATTATTGCAAAGAAGCCAAAATTTCGCAGAGTTACCGACCAAGACATAAAATGCTTTGAAGGAACGTTTAACGCCCGAAAGATCAGTGACTGTCAGTGAGACGGACTACTTGTGCTACGCGGGCTTTTGCTACCACTGCAATGAAAGATCTTCACGGAACGCACAGTTTAACGATGACATTCTTATGCCCCCTGAAAAAGAAATCGACGCAATTAACCAGATCACTGCGACTACCGGTGCACGTGCGTTCAAGTCACCGAGAGGTGTTGCTGTTTCGAACTCAATCGGTCTGAGGACGCGAGAACGAGCTCTCACTGCGCCGTCTCTTACAACGAGCATCTCGGGTGCGCGCGCGCCTACTCGGTAGCTCCGCACTCGTGGCCGCTGCAGTGACCAAATAATTTCAAAATTAACGGTCTTCAGTGCCGGCGACACCTTTTTAGGTACCTGCTGGCCTTTTAATAAAAAGAAATTCAATCCTGCCTGCATTTTATACACTTGCTGGGCAAGAAGTCGGAATTGCCCATCCTTGCCTAAGGGTCTCATTGGAGGGGGCCGTAACTATTAGTGCAACGACATTATGCAACATGTTTTTAATGATTGTGAAAGCTGATGTGGAGGAGAATAAGTGGACAAAGTTTAAGAAATTTAAAAAATGGGTTTTTTTTTTAATTGTCGTCAGAAGTTTCCACTGTTCGGTGTTTTCTTGAACTTAGCCCGATCATATCTCTTTACTGAAAAGTTATATAAATACAAGATTTGGCACTTTGGTAGATAAGCATGCGAAGAACGTAATGCAGAATTTTTGTTGCTCTGCTACGAGGCTTTTTTGAGATAAAGACCTTCAAAGTAAAGAAAACTTTGCCGATTGGGCCATTTTTGAGGTTTTTTATAAAAACATCCACACCACACATAAAAACTAAAAATACCTGAGCAGAAGCAAAAACATGCATATATTTAGGTAAATAAATTTCAGCTACCTAACTTTAATATATTTTGTGCAATTCATAACGAAAGTTGGCCAAACAGCAGAGCGAATGAGCGCTCCACTCCAACCTCTTCGTCATTATTGATTTCCTGTGGTTCGAAAAAATTTTTTCGGCAAAACACCTTGCGGATCTCTTCTTTCCACTCATCAGGCAATAATATATAAAATTTTGAAATAAATTTGAGAGGTCGACCAGCCATCGTTTGTTCGATCTTACGTGGAATCACCCTGCTATTTTGTTTTCATTTTCACGTATCGTGCTAATAAATGATAGTTGGAAGTCAGCGTCAGCTCTCGTCGGTCCCTTGTCCTTGTGTCTCTACCCGCGCCGTTCACGTAGCTATGGTCTCCCCAACGCATGTAATACTGCATGACAGAATCGTAGCATCGCACCAGGCGTCAAAACATGTGAATTGCGCAACGCGTGGGTAGCTTAAAGTTGAGCACCATTACAAAGTGTGCAGCTATGATGTGCGCGTGGCACCGTAGGGACGCGTAGTGGGTACTTCGACAATTTGCCAAGGAAGAATTATGGCGTAGTAGGCACTTCGAAACTGTACTTGCAGCAGGCATTCTAGGATAGTAGGAAAAGGCCAATATTACGCTCACAAACGTTACTTTCCTTGCGGCGCGGTTGAAGGCGATGCGCAAGGGGCCCGAGTACGTTATCGCGTTCTACTCTTGAAGACGAAGCTCAGGGTCTCCTCCAAGGTTTTTTTTCTAAGTTGATCTCTCCGAAGTATAAGTGAAATCACGCGAAATTACATGAAGAAAGGAAGGCGACAGTCTCGAGTTGTAGCGGAGGACAAAGTGCACTTTTTAAAGGAAAATGCGCCAGCAGCGGCTGCCACAATTGCGAGCCGTAGTCAGGCCAGGTAACGAAAAAAACGCATAGACGGTATCTAAAACGTTTCGACCATTGACGGGTGACTTTCAACGTCTGTAGTTGGGTTTCACTCCCTGGGCACCAAAAATACGCAGTTCTTTCTTTCTTCTCTTTCTTTCTTTCTTTCTTTCTTTCTTTCTTTCTTTTCTTTTCTTTCTTCTTCTTTCTTTCTTTCTTCTTTAAATGCAAGAATTTCTTAGTGAAATTCTGCGCCTTTGAGATAGCTCTATCTATCTATCTATCGATCTATCATCTATCTATCTACCTATCTATCTATCTATCTATCTATCTATCTATCTATCTATCTATCTATCTATCTATCTATCTATCTATCTATCTATCTATCTATCCTATCTATCTATCTATCTATCTATCTATCTATCTATCTATCTATCTATCTATCTATCTATCTATCTATCTATCTATCTATCTATCTATCTATCTATCTATCTATCTATCTATCTATCTATCTATCTATCTATCTATCTATCTATCTATCTATCTATCTATCTATCTATCTATCTATCTATCTATCTATCTATCTATCTATCTATCTATCTATCTATCTATCCGCCTACGACTTTGTGCTCTCCTGGCCGTTCCGTTAATGTGATGTATACCAAAACTGGTATGGCATAAAATGACTGTATGAGGAACATAAATGACAGGTCATAAATGAAAATCATGATATGCATGTCATGAACACCATGATTTACATGCCACGGTCTCGGTGCCCTTACGGCAGTTTCGTTAACTTGATATACTATACCAAAATTAGTATGGCGTAACAACAGTGTATGACAAACATGAGTGACAGGTCCTATCGTGCAAATCATGACACGCATGCCATCTATACAGCATGATGTACATGACATGGTCTCGGGACGCTCGCGGCCGTTTAATTAGATAGACATATACCAAAATTGGTACAACGAGACATATCTGTGTGGCGAACATAAATGACAGGTGGTAACATGAAACCTTAAGAGACAGGAAGAGAGCAGAGTGGGTCAGGGAACAAACGGGGGTTAAGGACATCATAGTTGAAATCAAGAAGAAGAAATGGATATGGGCCGGGCACGTAGCACGTCGGCAGGATAACCGGTGGTCATTAAGGGTAACTGACTGGATTCCAAGAGATGGCAAACGCGTGAGGGGGAGACAGAAAATTAGGTGGGTAGATGAGATTAAGAAGTTTGCAGGTATTACGTGGCAGCAGAAAGCACAGGACCGGGTTGATTGGCGGAACATGGGAGAGGCCTTTGCCCTGCAGTGGGCGTAGACAGGCTGATGATGATGATGAACATGAAAATCATGATATGCACGTCATGTACGCCATGACATACATGACCCGCTCATGGTGCACGTTTCGCTATCAAGACATGTACCACAGCTGGTATTGCGTGACGTGAGTGTACGAAGAACATAAATCACAAGTGGTAGCATCAAAATCATGACATGCATGTCATGTACAGCATGACTTACATGCCACGCTCATGGTGCGCTCGCGGTCGTTTCGCTAGCTTGGTATACCCCAAAATTAGCATTTAGTGACGTGACTGTATGAGGAACACTAATGGCAGGTGGTGACATGACAATTGTGACATGCATTTGATGTAGAGCATGATTTACACGTGATGCTCACGATGCGCTCGCGGCCGTTTTCCCTAGCTTTATATAGACCAAAAGTGGTATTGCGTGACGTAACTGTATGACGAACATAAAAGGTCCTAACACGCAAATCATACACGCATGTCATGTACGGCTTGATTTACATGACACTGTCTTGGTGCGGTTCAGACTTTTAATTGGATATACACCAAAATTGGTATGGCATGTCATGAGTGCGTGACGAACATTAATGGCAAGTCATGCATTGTATATACCAGAATATACGTTTCATTATATAAAAGACTGTACATGCATACATGCATGACAAACATATGATATAGAGTGAACTAGAAGTCATGACATGAATGACTTCATTTTCCTGAAAGATGAACAAGGTGATTTATGGAACTCTTCGCTGGCTGCTTCGGATTACATCGATTCCCACAGTGCGTGGGATCTGCCGGATTTTTTTTTTTTGTAGACTAGGCAAGTAGCATGTGTAAATTGATCCGGACGTTAAATTGCGAGAATGTTGCAAAATATGAGCAAGCTAGAACAAATCCGTGGTAAACACAAAATATGTCCACGATTTTCATTGGAAAGCGTGTATCAAACTGTCGAGAGGTTGCGCTCGGGAGGATTCGCGTAGGATCAGCCTTGAACGCTGCGTTTGGAGCAGCGGCGAAATTCGTTGCAAAGCCCTCCATCAGTGACCTGTTCATTCTGCACATCCGCTGCGTGATCTGGGTTACCACCCGGGTGACTGTTTGACCTAAAGCGCTGGGCACATGGTCCTCTTCACCGGCCGTTCCTACAAATACTTATCCGGTAGACAGACCTACAGCTCCTAACTTATGCTGCATGGTATAGTCGCGCAAATAATGATAAACAGTACGTCGTTTTCTTTCGACAAAAGGAATGTAGAATACCATATGAGAGAGTGATGCTTAAGTGTAGAAGGTAAGCACTCATTGGGTCGCTGGTGGTTGCTTTTGTACATCACGCTACATATAGCGAATAATGCTCGGCAAGATACCGAAGGATGACTCATTTCATTTCTGTGCATTCTGCAAGTAACTGCAACGTACCGATCCTGTGACCAGGGACGTGGCGTCGAGAGGCGACCACTGGCAGCAAGTCACCTGGCAATTTGATATGAGCACGCTGTAATAAAACAATGCGTCAGTGACTGCATCTGTAGCATAACAAGAAACAAGAAAAACTAATAGAATGACAGCTACTACAACAACTGCCCTTTGATCTGCCACGTACTCTGTCGGTGTCGCAGGGCTGTTCAGGTTCCACACGCAAAGGACCGTGTCGCCAGGAATACTTGCACGGACCTCTTCTGTCTGCCACAGCGGCGATAGAGACAAGATGAAAGACACGCTTAATTGAGAAAAAGAATTGTTCAGGAAAAACGCTTAATTGAGAAAAAGAATTGTTCAGGAAAAAGGCGCCGATGCACGTATCTGCCTACACATATACTGTTGAGCTGTTTTACACAATCACACAACGATCACTCTTATCGCGAGAAGAGGTGGGGTAAAAGTGAATGCACGAAATAATGAACCACAGGTGATGCCTCTGCGGCCAATTTCTCGCGTTATATCGCCTCGACGTCACCGATTTTAACAGCTCTACACGGATCAATCTCATCCTGTTTCGAGAGTACTCAATGCATCGACACGAACCATCGAAATTTTCATGAAAGGAGGACAGGATGGCATTCGAAAGGAAGCAAAAGCCCCAACGTAGTAAACTTCAACAACATTCACCATGCCACAGCGGCCAAAAGCAAAAAAATAAAAAAATACATTGAAATCCATGACGTCATAGTGGTAAACCGAACTGAGATTTCGGCGCGAGCTTCAATTCCAAAAAAGGAAGAAGAAAAGAAAAATATGGTGTTCATTCTGTCTAGTTGTGTAAGTCTGTTTTTTTTTCTGCTCTGCTTGAATTGTCGTTCGAAGAATTTGTGTGTGCGTAGTTGTGTGTGTGTGTGTTGTTTTGTAAAATGCACGAATAATTAAGAACTTGCCGTCAAATGAATTAAACATTTATTTTGAAGAAGCACCAAGTCAGTTCTTTTTAGTGTTTCATTAAGCAATGTATGCAAAAAAAGAACCACGAAGAAAAGAAAACGCAAGGTACGTCGTCCTCGCGACGTGCTTACGTACAATCAATGTCATTGACTCAGACCATGAGCATAGGCTCTGCCACCACTTAAGACATTTGCCACAGTAAGTCCCAATTATTACCGTTCCGCACTAAATAAGTGAAGCATTCTTTATGAAGAAATATTTACCCGCATATTTTTTTTAACTTCCCCTCCCCTCACCCGCTTTCTCTTCAGCTTCACTCCTTATTTCTAAGAAAACGTAAGGAAACGTACCCATCATTGTAATTGATATTCACTGTCTTTTTCAAAGTATTCGTACTATAGATACAAGTACAAATTCTCAATATACGAAAACCAAACTGATAATTCAGCGGCTATTTATGAGCCATCAGTGCACCGGCATCAGTCTGCTCACCATAGACGTGAGGTCGTGGCTTGTGACCAAGTAGTTTGGACAGGGTCGTGAGAAGCGAACGAAGTTGATCGGACAGCCTGAAATACAGAGGTTTATTACAACGTCGCGTAAACGAATAATAACAGTGTGGCTATTGCTCTTTAACCGTTGCCAGTTAGAAAGAAAGCACTTTCACCTGGACTGGTTAAGATCCATCTAGTTCAACTTAGCAGTAAGCCAACGACATTATTATAGAGCGAATGTTCCCCTCCATCGCTGGGAGCATAATAATAATAATAATAATAATAATAATAATAATAATAATAATAATAATAATAATAATAATAATAATAATAATAATAATAATAATAATAATAATAATTAGGGGCGTGCGAATATCAAATTTTTCGAATACGAATCGAATACGAATATCCACCTTCGAATATCGAATATCAGAGGAAAAATGCCTCAACATTAACGATATTTTATTTAACATGTAGCTATTTGAAGAAAAAAAAACATTAACAGCCTGACTGGCAACACAACATACACTGCTATCTCCAGAACACAATGTCCAGGCTAGCACAATGCACATCACAACACAAGCAAATATCACGGCACAAGGAAAGTAATGGCTACATGTTATCATGAAGAAATATGAGTTGCTCCACATTATCAGGCAGCAGGCGCTCCCTTGTAACAGACTCTTCCCCCCCCCCGTCACTGAAAAGGCACGCTCGCTTGGAACAGAAGTGGCTGGTATAGGGAGGTACATGGGGCAAAGCTTTGCCAGAGTGGGGTATCTGAAGGTGCCTACAGTCCGCCACCAGTCCCGTGGGTCCCGTCTTTCTTCAGAAGTGGTCCCGCATAGTGAACGAGTGGTAGTGCGGCACGTTACGGCCGCATAATATTGAAAATGTACGGTTACATGATCGCCAACAGCGCTGCACGTCGGAGATGCACCAGCAATAAATCATACGTATTGGGGCGCTCGTCGCAGGCAGATATCATGCCTCCGTGTACTTACGATGTTTATCGCTCCTCTCGGCAACGTTTTTAGCGATACGAACGGAGCAGAAATGTGGAAGACGATTTATTTTATGCATGATAATCGAATCGCATATTCGAATTTTTCAAATATTCGAAGTTATCGAATATTCGAAACTTTTCGAATACACGATTTTCGAATCGAATACGAATATTTCGAATGTAATATTCGACGAATATTCGCACACCCCTAATAATAATAATAATAATAATAATAATAATAATAATAATAATAATAATAATAATAATAATAATAATAATAATAATAATAATAATAATAATAATATCTGGGGTTTTACGTCTCAAAACCACGATATGATTATGAGAGACGCCGTAGTGGAGGCCTCCGGAAATTTCGACCATCTGGTGTTCTTTAACGTGCAACTGAATCTAAGTACACGGGCCTCAACATTTCGCCTCCATCGAAATGGGACCGCCGCGGCCGGGACCGAACCCGCGACCTTCGGGTCAGCAGCCGAGCACCGTAGCCGCTATACCACCGCGGCGGGACCACTGGGAGCATCTAGAACATGATGTGGGACCAATCGGACGAACTTAGCGTTCTTACAACGTTTAAGAGCTGCCTGTACACTAGCTAGACCTGTGCGCCGAGCGAAGGCGTCCCTAGCGGCAAGAAGCGCAGATTGGCGGGATGCTCGCAATGAGGTGAAATCGAGGAACTATGCCTTTTACGATGACTATACTTTTCGTGCTTTTCGCGCTTGGCCAGTGACCCAGAGCGACGGTCCGTCCGCGTTATCAACGCGATCAGTCAGGCCGCAGGTGGTGGACGATAAGAATAATATAGCGTGAGCCAAGCATCGCTCCGCGATTGCACCCCTACTCGCTCCACGCTCCCGCTGCGACGGCGCGAGGTATTTTCGCGGGGAGTTTGTTTTGTGTCGGTTGCGCTACTCGTAGGAATGCTGAAATCCAGGAATAATGCTGCGTTGTTGGGTGCAATAACCCCTACAGGAATTCTCCGGGCACGCGTTTTTACCAGTTTCCATTTAGAGATGTCGGCGCAGCAAATGCAGTGCCATGGCCATTCGATGGAAAGTGTTTTTTTTTTTATTCAGCGGCCGTGACAGTTCAATTGCTGGTGTCGCGAGTTTCAAGCTGCCGCTGAGTTCCGCTGCCGCGTTAGCCCGAAGGCGATAAGCTGTGATTGTTTAGTGAGCGAGGCGGCCCGCGTTACACGTGCGCAGTTTCGCTCAACGGGCTCGTCACCTCCGTTGTCTTCCCCCAGCTCATGCATCTTATGTTGCCGCGTTCGCCTGAGGATACACGATGTCTGGACGAAAAGAAGCACACGCGCTAACGCTGCGTTCTTTGACAGCTGCTAACAATTTGACGTCTTTTGAAAGCAAACGGGAAAGAAAACGCCTCAAGCGAAGCACCAAAGCACGGCGCAGTGGCTTGCCGCCGCCTGCGTCGTCTGCTCCCTTATCCCGCCAAATCTGCTGCCGTGGCCGCTTTGGCGCTGAAGGCAGCGCGCGACTGTGGCGGCTCCTAACGAATGCACGGTGCCCATGGGACCATGCGATTTCTACAGATGGCAACGAACTTCGATCAAATGAGCGAATACGTCACTCAGAAAGTGGCTAGATAATCTGTGCAGGCTCACCTTTGGCAAAGCGGACGGGATCTAGCTGCAAGAAACCGTCGCTGAAGCCGTCCACCTCCGATACCCGCTTCAGGTTTCGCCGGGTTTCGCAGGCCCTGTCTTCCTCGATAACGCGAAGCATGAGCTGTCGGAGTAAATGAGTGCGCCATAACAAGAATCATGAAGCGTCAAGTTGTGCGCTTAGTGTGCAGACCTGCTCCGTGGGCCGTGACGTCACAAAGAATTTGCTGGTGCTCGCAGGCACGCGTGATTGCATTGTTCCTGAGTGCGTTGTGGTAATTCAGGAAAACAAGCTAAGCCGCACAATACTGCGGAGACGCATCGAGGTGGCTCTAGGAGGCTCAGCAACGAGGGTTTCTATTTTGGCTATGGACAGTCTTTTCCCAATGTTGCCAATTGTTCTCAATTCAAATGAAGCAATGTGACAGGTCGAGGAACGTGACATAACATACACATACAAAGACCCATGATGTGACGTGCACAGTCAAAGTGAGCTTAGGGAATAATACACGACTCACAAATGGCGCGTTTTTTTTTAAAACATGAAACAATGCTAACAGTGGTGTTAATGTTGCTCCGCTCTAATCAACATTACGGCAATGCCGCAAGATATTACTTGACGAGACTGAAAGTCGCTATGGTGTTTTTTTTTCCACGAAAGCCGTATCGAATGGTTGGGAGTGGATCGCTACTAGTACTCACATCAGACGAGTTTCTCAGAAAGTCCAAAAGGTTCACCATGTCTTCGCCACTTTGCAAGCGCCGTGTGCCGTTATCAATTAGGGCTCCGTCTGCTTTTCCTGTGAAGATAGGTAAGTATAAGAGCTGCCACTGCAGGCTCATGCGAACTTGCGTGTAACACTTTAATATCCATCCCACGTCATGTAACTCCGGAATATGGAACTAGAAGTAAAACAAACGTAGTATTACGTTAGCGTTGTTCAAGAGGCTTCGTGAAACTAATTCACTAATTTAAAGTTAATTTATAATCAAATTTCTAGTTTATTGGGGTGCTATTGCAATTTTAGACTGCAAACTATATGTAATACCAAAGGAGCTTCCAAAGTAATAACAGCCAGGGAGGCCTCCCGACTTCGTTATAAGCAGCAGAAAAATACAAATAACCTCACTTGAAGTAAAACAAATAAAATATATCACAGCAATTAGGGTTCAAAGGTAGGGACAAATACAAACAAATACAAGCGAAGTGGTAAACATGGTATAAGTTCGAAACTAGCGTGCTCAAAAGTGTCCTCATTGCTCGCTGAGATGGACAAATATTCGTGTAGGTTTCGAGCAAGTGGTATTTCACACGCTTAATACCGCACGTAGACAGTGCTGTCGTAAACTACAACAAAAGACGCCGACGGAAAGAGGAAGGAAACGCGCATTGGGATCACGCCACCTAGAGAAAGTTTATTAGGTGGCGTTGATTGGACAGAGTATGACATGTCGAGGTGACATCAGTGGTTTATTACACACGAGTGCTATAATGCTCTAAACAAGGAAAACCGAAGTAAAACAGATAATAATGTCAATGAAATAATAGAGGCGTTTATATGTAGCTTTAACTTGAGAGAAGAGACATTGGATGAAAAAGCACCTTGCCGCCGGTGGCATACGAACCCACAAACAAGGAAAGCTGCTCAACAGGCGAACAAATAATCCAGAGTTGCAAAACTGACGCCACCCTGCGACGCGATAAAGGCTTTGGACGGAGGTGTCATTTTCTCGAGACATATTAGCCTAATTAAGCATAGTTTAGAGAAGCTAACTTTCTTGAAAGCTTCCTCTCAAAAGTCGACTCAAATGTGAGGCAACGTCATAGCGTTCAAAGTTGCGGGAAGTCCACAACGGTCGGTCCGAAGTGAAAAGCATTACGCAAGACTTAACTATCGGAAATATACACGGGACGTCACCAAGACGCCACTGACTCAAAGGCAAGTGACACTGCCACTGTTTCAAGATGCGAACGCTCTTATGCTCGGAGCAGTGTCCGTTCTACTGCGTCCGCACCCATACTGCGTCTGCGCCAACTCTCCCACTCTCCTCGCGTGAGCGCTAGGAGGTGGGGTTGGAGGAGGTGGCGTGAGCGTTGCCTCCGCTTCGTTTCTCTCTCCCGTCCTTCGCAACGGCGCTATAAAAGCTCGCGAAGCTGAACGTAAACGGCAACGCCGGCAAGCGAATCTCGAAGCTGCGAGGCTGCGAAAGCGCGCGTTCATTGTGCTTCCTTCATTCTCTCTCTGTGCAACGGTGTGCGAAACGCCATGAACAACGTCAACGTCGGTGCTAGTTGCAGCGGCAGCGCCACCGCCGCGGAGCAGAGGAAAGCTCGGGAAGCCGAACGTAAACGCCAGCAAGCGGTAATTCAAACGCCTCAACAACCACCGCCTCATAAGTCACATAACAGAAACGAAAACTAGATGCGCACCCCCCGCGACGCTTTCGCATCCCACCATGGTTGCCCGTAGGGGAGATGTGTAACTTTTTTAGCTTGAAAGAGAGTTAGCCACTCGTGTTCTTACCTCCGCCGAAACCCTTGTAGTCGTGAGGAGGCTGTTGAGTCCATTTGTCCTCACATTCGATGGCATCAGTTTGGCACTCTTCTTCATCGCCTAGGTCGGTTTGGATCAACACCTGCGCGAGCGAGAATGAGAGAGTGTAAAACCATCGGATGCACCCCGTTACTAGAGCGCACGCCTCTAATGCCTAGTACAACCTGGATGCGCGGAGTCGCGGTTTCAATATGGCTCCGCCTTTCCCTGTTCTTCCGGTGGAATACAAAATGCTCGAGTACTGTAACTTGGGTGTGCGTTAAAGGGGTTATAAACAGAAACGAGAAATTACTTTTGAAATGTTATAGTTTGTTTTTTCAATAAAAGAAAGAATGAAGATAAATGATCTTTTTGTTGTTAATTTTGCTTCGAAGCCCCAATATACATCCTTGTGAAATAGTAGGTTTGCTAAATTTGCCAAGTTTATATCATGGCGCTTTTAAATGCAACACAGTTCACCGTTTCCATAAAAAAATTATGCAGGCCTGAGCAGACGCTATCGAAATTCATGACGTCAAACCAAGCCGGTGCGGGAGCTTGGTTCGCTGCTTGTCTTTCATTCTTCTTCTTGTTGTTCATTGTGTTATTGATGCTCCTCTCAAAGCGTAAGCGTTGCTTCTTCCTCAATAATTGCGTCTCCTTCAGCAATATTTCTTCTAAAGCAAAACCGTAGCTTCTTCGGTAGTAACTTAAGCTATATTAGCAAGTATAACTTACGAGTGGAATAGAAATATGAACAGCAGAGCTGTTTAAGCTAGGAGTAAGGCCGGCGTTGCAGAAAACTCGGTCGGGTGTGCGCCACAGAAATTGGGCAAGCCCCACTGCCGAGCACAGCAGGTGCGAGGGAAAGCGAGGACAGTGGAGAGAGAGAGAGAGCGGAGCGAAGGAGAGTAAGGGAAAGCGGTGGGAAAGCAGGGTGCAGCCTGGTGTGGGAGAGAGTAAAGCCTAGTAAACGAGGAGTGCTGAGGCAAGGAAGCCGGGAAGGAGGAGTGAGGCACTTGGCTGTTCAGGCACGCTATCAGAACAAGCATTTATATAAACGATATGATTGCGCTGCTATGGGCGACAGAGCGAGAAAGAAAGAGAGAGAGAGAGAGAGCCTCGACTTGGCTTTCCCAGGCTTAACCACCCCCTTCTATGCTCATGTGGCTATATCTACGCCTAACTGGCTATCTCTAGGCTAGGATTGGCTGGTCTGCTAAGGAAAACCACCCAGCACTACTGTTACTTCCCTTTTTTTTTCGTTTTCATTTAGGCTCATTTACTATGTCGCATATCCCTTTACCTGTTTGGCGTCGGCCCGGCCAAATGTCGAAATGTAGACGTCGTAGGTGATTGGTGGAACGTCGAACACCTGGTACGTCATGGTGTCCAGGGAGACCATCTCCAAGACGTCCTTAGCCCGCTGTCTGCAGCGCGCCGTTGAAAAAAGCGGGTCATCCGGGCACTCGAAATGTTTTGTACTAATTACAACAGCCGAACAATTCCACAATACAGCGTACATAGTATTTAAATATTACGTGGACCTCACGCATTACGTGGATCTCTAAGTAGTCGTCGGTCTAAGCGAACTGTTTTTGAGATCTAAAGTATCTGCGCCAGCGGAGTGAGGGTCTAAATTGTCTCCAAGAGCTGCAGCCTTAAACGTTAGCTCGTGTCATATTTGTCAAAGTGCTAGCGGCCATGAGCAAAGGGTCGCAACTAGGGGTGTGCGAATATTCGAAAGTTTCCAATATTCGTCGAATATTACAATCGAAATATTCGTATTCGATTCGACAATCGTGTATTCGAAAAGTTTCGAATATTCGATAACTTCGAATATTCGAAAAATTCGAATATGCGATTCGACTGTCATCCTAAATAACTCGACTTCCACATTTCTGCTGCGTTCGTATCGCTAAAAACGTTGCCGAGAGGAGCGATAAACATCGCAAGTACACGGAGGCACGATATCTGCCTGCGACGAGCGCCCCAATACGTATATATATATGATTTATTGCTGGTGCATCTCCGACGTGCAGCGCTGTTGGCGGTCATGTAACCGTACATTTTCAATATTATGCGGCCGTAACGTGCCGCACTACCACTCGTTCACTATGCGGGACCACTTCTGAAGAAAGACAGGTCCCACGGGACTGGTGGCGGACTGTAGGCACCTTCAGATACCCCACTCTGGCAAAGCTTTGCCCCATGTAACTCCCTATACCAGCCACTTCTGTTCCAAGCGAGCGTGCCTTTTCAGTGGCAGGGGGGGGGGGTTGTCTCTGTTACAAGGGAGCGCCTGCTGCCTGATCATGTGGAGCAACTCATATTTCTTCATGATAACATCTAGTCATTACGTTCATTGTGTCGTGATATGTGCTTGTGTTGTGATGTGCATTGTGCTAGCCTGGACATTGTGTTCTGGAGATAGCAGTGTTGTGTTGCCAGTCAGGCTGTTAATGTTTTTTTTTTTTCAAATAGCTACATGTAAAATAACATATTGTTACTGTGGAGGCATTTTTCCTTTGATATTCGGTATTCGATTCGATATTCGAAGGTGGATATTCGTATTCGATTCGTATTCGAAAAACTTGATATTCGCACACCCCTAATCGCAACGACTTAAGCATGCGTTTGAAGTCCGCGCGTTGGCTGAAGCATGGGGCTTTGCGACTATGGGCTCTGGCTGATGTCCTTTGCTACCGGAGATAGATTTCCGGCTCATTATTATACCTTGTATTAATTATAAATGCTATCTGAGGCTATACATGCCAAGAACCCTACAGACGCACACGAAAGCACAGGAGGCAGGTATGGAAAAGTGAAAATTTAAGGCTACATGGTTAACTTTTATTTGAGGTTTCGGAGCCCATACGGGGTTTATGATGAAACAAGACATCATACGAGGTTGAACGTCATCATACAGCGCACACAGTGTCGCAAGACAAGACGCAAAGAGCGGAGATAAACGGGGACGTGGTGTTCGTGCTTCCTATCTCACGTGCTACAGTAAAAAAAATGCAGGCAGTTTGCACTATAGTAGTAGGGTACGTATTTTGGCTGGTTGGTTCATGATCGCGAGTGAAAAACAGCGCTAAAAAGACGGGACAAGAAAGGACACGAGACCACCACGCCGTGGTCTTGTGTTCTTTCTTGTCCCGTCTTTTAGCGCTGTTTTAGGGGCGAAGCTCCTTAAAGCGGCACCCGTTCGTCCCCGTCGTAGTGCGTAACCAGTCTTAACGCTAGTACCAGATCTTGACCTCCAAGGTGGTGCCGGTGGGAGATTTCTCCTGTGCGTTGTTGAACAATAAAAAATTCGCAGCGTGCGCGTTAACTAAAAGCCGAATTCTTGTCTCTCATTCCCCATTAGTAGCCATTGGCATGTTCCAGTAGGAAACGTTAGTAGAAGTAGAAGTGTAAGTGTTAGCTAAAAGCCGACTTCTTCTGTCTCTCATTCCCATTAGCAGCCATTGTTTACTCCAAGGTAGTGCCTGGTGAGATTTCTCCTATGCGTGATTAAACAATAAAAATTTGTTCAAAACGCCGTTGATTGATGAAATAAACCAACGAAAGACGCCAGATGTTTTCTAAAAGCAAAACGAAAAGGCGCCAGCTGCTTAAAGAAAGACGCCAGAAATTTTCTAAAGGAATGGTTTTCTAAACAATGAAAATTCACAGCGTACATGTAAAATTAAAGTGAGCTGCAAGTCGTCATAACTCATCGAACCTTTAGTATAAACGCGCCCGATCTCACGTCGGTGATGATGTACTGGGCAGAATTCACGGAAGATTCGCGGTTTACCGATGAACCTCCGCAGCTTCGCCCACTCATCATCATTCACTCCGTGGATATGCTGTGATTTTTTCACTCGTAGTTTGCACTAAGTCGCGCCAAGCTTGGCACAGCGTCTATGACTCGTTTTTTAAAGAGACAGGTGAACCCTCTTGTAGGTCATTATACTCTCTTCGGAGAGTCGTGGGACTCAATAGAGAGTCTCTTAAAGAGAGTCTCTTAACGTGTCTTTTAAACCGAGTCATGCACATGGTAAGCTAGGACTCACCGAAAAGAGTGACACATACTCTCTTTTTCTTAGAGCGTACCTAATAAACTGACTCGACGCTGTCTGCTTCCTTGCGAACAAGGAACCCGTTATGCGTTAAGAATGAGAATCTTATTCGAGTACCAGTATTGACTGGTTTGCTTAACACACGTTCGATAAGTTGATTATTTCCGCATCTTTAACGAGCTACCATGCAGAAAAAAAATCATTGGTCATACTGAACACCCGGGGCAACGTACTGAGCTTTGCTGAGCACTTCTTCTCTTCCTCTTTCTTCTGTGCGGTCAGGTAGCTGACCAGACTGTACGTCGAGAAGGAAGTTGGCATCAGCGGAGCAGGTGGCTTCGCTTCGACTTCGAGAACGGGCTCGGATTTCCAGTGGGACTGCTCCTTGAGCTTCTGCTGCGAGAATGCACAGCAACAGTTGAACGTGTGACCGAGATTTCGCCACATCCATTAGACTTCACCTCTGAAGTGACTTCGCTGTGCTCCTGCGCCAGCAGTCGGTCACTAGTTGGTCGGAATGCATCCTTGCTAGAGGGCGCCTCATCGTTTCCACTTGCGGGGGCGCTTCCGCTGCTGCTGCTATCAGTGATGGCGCTGCTCGCACTGCTCTCGTCATCGACGCCATCGTCATTCTCGAAGTCAGACTCGTAATCCTGAAACAAGGGAAATATAGAACTGACTGATAATTAGTTTAAAACATTGCTTCGCGGCATCCAGTGGTTCCCGCTTTCTCGCTTAAAGGGACACTAATGGCAAATATAAGTCGACGTTGATTGTTGAAATAGCGGTCCAGAAACCTCGTAGTGCTACTTTGTGCCAAGGAAGCGTTATTTTGAAATAAAATCACGTTTTAGTGGTCCGCATCGCGTTAGCACACTTCAAATCACCCGCCTCAAAGCGGTCTTTCTGACGTCACTGTTGCCGTGCCCAACGTTGCCCGCCTTACTGCGCGGCGGCGTGCACTGGCGACGTGCACCATTCAGGAATCCGGCAACATCACATGCATGCGGCATTTTGTCAAACTTTCTGTCAGGGCGACTTTCACGAGCGCGCAAAACACACCCGGCAGTACGCGATACCGTAGCTACCACTGAGATCCGACCGCGTGAGCGAAGAAGGGCGCAGGGCGAAGCGCAGTTCGGCGAAAACGGAACCTTTGAACCACGCGCGCCGTTCCCCATGGCAACGCCAATGAGGTTCTTTTTTCCATGAATCAAACAGAAACGAACAAGCAACATTTTATTACGTCTCTTGATGCACGGAAGGTTCTTTTTTTGTTTACAGCTAGTTTGATCACGAGTGATTAATTGTAGTCGGACTCTCTTACGTCATCGGGATCATTTCCAAAACGTCCCGCTCGTGGCGCTCATCGTGTGATACATTTAGAGTCACTGGAAAATCAGAGTACCGCAAAGGTAGGCTGCACGCGGGCAACATTGGGTGGCGGCAGCCATGTCCCATCCAGACCGTCCGGTGCGTTGCTAGCGTGTGTTGAGAAGTGACCGATCTTTTAGCCTCAGTGCCGTGTCACGCTCGGCAGAACGGCATTATGTGTGTGCGTTTCTTCAAGAGGATATTAGAAGTGATTTCGAGTCATCGACAGGTATGGATCGGCTGCGCGGTTAGCGGTTTAACTAATGATACGTACGGCGAATGTTGCCATGT
Source organism: Rhipicephalus sanguineus (assembly GCF_013339695.2). Classification (NCBI taxonomy): domain Eukaryota; kingdom Metazoa; phylum Arthropoda; class Arachnida; order Ixodida; family Ixodidae; genus Rhipicephalus; species Rhipicephalus sanguineus. The sequence goes on along the minus strand of NW_023615888.1, from coordinate 9,795 downwards.
GCTCCCGAACTCTCTTCATGGCTTCATCGGTCTTTTTTCGTGTCACGCCCGGGCATGTTCGCTAGTCCGGAGCTGTAAACATAGTTGCATTAGCGCAGTGACATCGTGTGAGATGCATTTACTTCGACATTTGGTGAATCTTGACTGCGCTAGCTTTGCAGTCGGCGTTCAGGTTCACTGCACTCGTGAACGTTATCGAACAACATCGAGAACATTCAACATTGCGTCCTTCGACTGATCGCTGATGCATAGCTTGCTTGCGCACCGTTGCTGTTCAGCTGGTTGATATGTGTAATAGAAGTTGTGTGTGTACGGTAATTGGAAGTTGTGCGCGACTTTTGATTCGGAACGCCAGCAGCCGAACGCACGGGCGAATCGGCGTACGGTAGGTAAGGTACTTCTTATCTTCCGATACGTAGAAAATAGGCCATCAAAAATGATTGACATCACTACTTAATTGTTTCATTTCCTATTTCTTGTCTCCTTAATATTCCCAACGTTGCATGAATTCGCAAATATTTTGCTGTGTTCCGACAAACAGTTTTTTTTTTGGCGTTGCCCCGCGTAAACAGCTGGGTTTCGGTTTCTGCACTGCTGCACTTTTTTTTCATAATGCACGCTTATCAAACTTCCTCGCACGGTGCTTTTGTTCTTTTGATCAGAAATGGCGCATCCCGAATTTTTAAAGCGCATGCTCTGCAACACAGTATGTATATACCTGGCTCGCATAAATAGACTCCCTCAATGCGTGGGATCTGCTTTTTTTTTTTTTGCTGTGACCATTTCCCACCAACTATGCAGTATTTAGGGTACGCAAGGCGCAATGCAGCATTAGCATCATTTTGTTCCGCAAATTTAAAAATACCTTGATAACATTGCCTCATACCAATTTTATCAACAGACTTCCACGCTCCTGTTTTTGTGCAATGCCAAAGATCATGCCACATTGCCTTCAAGGTATACCAGAAACAGTTATTATTTTAATAAATCTTCGATTTCGCTCTCGTGCGTGACACGCCTATAACTCGATAGCATGTGTAATCTTTCAACGATCGAGATATATAGCCGAGCAATAGAAAGGTATGTAGTTTTCATATCGCTGACCATAGCGACCGAAAAGGTGAAGTATCCTGTCGCATAAGATCTTTTCCAGCAAAGTTATGTAGTTCACTGCCGGAAGAGGTTATTCGAGGGGGGCGAATTCGTTCAGGCCAAATATGCAGCCACGTAGAACGGCGCACTTTGACATTAATTTTCCCACACGGCAACGAGATTCCCAGAGTGCTCACCAGTAACGTTCGATTGATGGTGAGCTACTCTCTTCTAACATCTGCATGCAGTGGCGTAGCCAGGGGGTGGCACACCGGGCCCGTGCCCCTCCCCCCCCCCCCCCGAAAAAAATGTCTGCTTACGGCCCTGTCTGCATGACGCTCAAAAAAGAGACGAAGTACTTCTGGAGACCGTGGTACTGCTAAATGTCTGGCCACGCTTTGCATTGAACGCGCCTGCACCCAAAGCGCTTGGAAGGGATATGGCGGCGAAAGGTCACGTGATGCGAGTAAGCCAATGCGTCTGGCGGGGGCGCGCAGAAAACAGATGCGATACTCTGAAATTTTTCCAGTGACTCTAGATGCATTTACCTTAGTTTCTCGGTAAGTAGGCACAGCTGTTGATAATATTGCCGTTTTAGACGTTGTCGTACACTGAGCTTTCACTCTGACATGAATTATTTGCCTTTATGTCCCTTTAACTATGCCAGCGGTTAGTTAAAAAAAGGGGGGGAGTGGAGGATGAGCTTACTAAACAACTTTTAATAGTTTTATTCACCTTCCCAACCCACACACATCTTACGCGCCCGATGCATCTAACAAGGCGTGCCTTCCGACTAATGGCCCTTTTAATGCGATCTTAAAACTTCACCAAGTGTGTTGTTCGCCCTTGCGGCGCAACTGACTTTTTCGTAGGTTTCTACACATTCTCCTCCGTTGTTCAAGTAAATGATTGCGGTATGTCGCTTTCTTTTTCCCGCACACAAATCACCCGTTGCTGGAGGACGGGGACATTTGAAGAAAATAAAATTAAATAATCGAGCACCAAGCCATCATATCACCCACCTCAAATCATCGTCGTAATTGTCATCTGCGACAGAAGAATGCCTCGTCCTGAAGTTTCTGACTTTGAGAAATCGGGCATAATCTGAAAAATGAAGTCGCAGCGGCTACGGGACACGATCACTAAAAAGAATTAGCTCGCACTGCAAGGAATCAGGCCAATGCAGTGTTTTCATTTGTGGAGTTGTTTTTTTTTTTCTAGAAGAACCAATCCAGAAACTTAACTGGGCTGAATTTCATGAGAACGTAAAGCGTGCCTAAGTGCCTTTCACTTTTAAACATTTGTAATAAAAACAGGGCATTTCCTGATTGTAACGTGGACCAAAAAAAAAACATTACCAATCAAAAATGAGCAAAATGCGCACTTGTCTGAATCAAACTGAGTCAGATCCATTAAACCAGTGCTGCGTCAAAAATCGTGCACAAAACAACCAACGTGGCCGCGTCCAATCTGTTTTCATTTGTGACCTAGTTGCTTTGCTCTAGTATTTTCGCCCCACAACTGCGTTTTCTTTGGGCGAGTTCGTACTTACGTCAGGAGATAATTTGTAGCAGAAAACTCAAATGGGAGAGTAGGAGGCACACTTCACTACTTTTTTCTGCCTTTTAGTTTTTCTTTTCGAGTTTTCAGCTACAGTATCATGTCCTTTCTCTCCAGACGCGGCATAAAACCATATATAAACCAGCTAAAAGAAAAAGGGCTGAAGCATTTTTGGAGGCCTACATAGATTACAAGAACAAGAAAACGCTTTACTCGCTCTTCAATTAAGTCATCGCCATGAGGCGATGACTTTGTGGTGATGGTGTTAATTTTATCGCAAAATATTAGTATATCGCCCATTCGCGGCTATTTAGACTTTTCTTCTTTTCCGTGGCCAGTTGAAGCGCAAATGAAAGTTCCAATCAATAAGAGCCAAATAAAATTTTACTCTTGAATACCGACGATAGTGGGCTATAAATAAGAAAAACGCCACAATTATAGCACTGAAGAGGCCGCAAGACATGTCAATTTCTGCAGCCATTTCTTACCTTTTCTACGGAATGAGACGTCGAAGGTCGCCTGCAAAAAGAAGTAATGATACCGGATTATTCGAGAGGTTCGATCTTAGTTATGTGGATCTTTGCTAAGCCCATGCGCTCATAATAATCTGTAAAGTTTAAAATGACATCCTACATAAATTATATCGGTATTTCAATGTATAATGTGCAATTGTACGAATGAGTTTTTGCGTAAGTTAATATCAGTAAACAAAGATTTTATGTTCATTTGCTTTTAATTTTCGTTGTTTGTTGTGAGGACGCCGTATTGGAGGGCCCCGATAATTTCGACCACCTGGCATTCTTTAACGGCCTCTGACATCGCACAGCACATCCAGCAGTTCGCCTCCATCTAAATGCGTCCGCCGCGCAGGGATCGAACCCGGGACCTTCGGGTCAGCACCGAACATCGTAACTCCGTCGCGGCGGCTCAGATGCAGATGGCGTTATTAATGAGTCCGCGTATTTTTATGGGATGTTTTTCGTATCTCAATCTCATATTTTCAGCCTTATAGGCAATCTGAATTTATCACAATATCCAACCATTATAATGACGGTAGACAACTAAGTGATGGGATTAATAATGCGCAGGCGTGAAATGGAAGCAGCTTGCACAAGGCAGGGAAAATTGGAGATTATTAGGAGAGGCCTTCGTCTTACAGTCGACATAATGTAGATATAATGTCAGACTGGTGACGTAAGACTAAAGAGTATTGTCGACTATATGAACAAAACGTTCAATCAAGAGCACAAAGTCCTCCACAGACTAAAAATGACTACGGTATTTTGTCCCCACCGCGTCAAGTCAAGACGACTTTCCCTTCTAGCCTCATATCAATCGTATGCCTTACGCATTGTCAGCGCTCGTTCCGTTTCCATGGCAACTTCCGCGTTCGTCGTGTTTCCTTCGAGCCAGCCTGCGAATGCCCGCTCCAGTTCGAAGACAAAAAGAAGCAAGCCGCTACGACAACTTAATTAAGCGTGTATATTTCTAAAAATATAAAAATAACGCGAACACACATGCTCACAAAGCGGGCAGTGTTGGCTCTGAGGTGCATCGCTATAGAGCCTGCAAATGTGCAGCAAAGACGCCAATTCCTCTCCACGGCAAGCCATTTAGAACAGAACATTTTAGAACAGTTCGAAAATAAGAAAGAAATCTGGTTATGCAAGTTACCAAATTGTTAAAAAAATCAAGCTTACAAACAATGTCTTCTCGACGTTGTAACCTGAGAAGCACGGATGACGAGCTTACCTGCAGCAATTGCTCCGCGGAATATGTGTCTTGTCTTGTGACCGTTTGATGTGTTTTAGACATCGAGGCGGTCGCTTTGGGCAGGAAAAACAAAACAAAAGAGGCAAATTCTCGTTTCACTTGGCACCACGAAGCGCATGCGCGGTGTTTCGTAGTCATACACTAAAGTAGTCCAAAATTCACGTTCTGCGCTTTTGACACCAGTACAAGAAAGAAAGAAGAAAGGAAGAAGAAAGAAAGAAGAAAGAAAGAAAAAAGAAAGAAAGAAAGAAAGAAAGAAAGAAAGAAAGGAAGAAGGAAGAAAGAAAAAAGAAAGAAAGAAGAAAAAAGAAAGAAAGAAAGAAGAAAGAAAGAAAGAAAGAAAGAAAGAAAGAAAGAAGGAAAAAGAAATCGCACCTTTTTCCCCATTACAATCAGTTCTTTCGATGCGGACAAATTACGAATACGCTCAGGTACGGTGATTTGGATAAGCGTTAATTACCCAACAGCACGACACAAATCCTGAACCACCTCACCACAGCGACTTTAATACTCACTACGTTGTGTTGGGAAGTATAATGCTACGAGTCAACGTAACAAAGATTAACAATTCATAGTAATAGTTCTCTCTTGAAAGATTAACAACAAAGATTAACAACAACCCACGTGGCCGAGGCTGGCTGTCCTTATTCTTCTCCGAAGCGGCATATTTCTGTGGCGCAGCTTTTGCCGTCTTGTGAGACGTGGCCCCCTTGTCGTAGGGACTTTTGTGTTCTTTCTTGCGTTCCTCTGGCTTTTCAACTTTGCTGGCGTGCGAGGACCGTTTTGTGCTGGATGTCACTGGCGATGAACCTGTAAAGTACGGCGTTCACTATCCTTTCCACTTCAAGTCACCACATATGTTTTCGTCATCCTCCGAGATGGGCCCAGCTCATAGGCGTGCGTAGAGTGTTTCCCATAGGGGTGTGGGGGGGCAAAGGTTCATCTCCCCCCACCCCTTCTCGTTTGTCGAGTCCACAAGACAACACACAAGACAAAAACGAAAATGAAGCGATGGCATGCTTCTCACAGTGGCCTGCCTTTGGTCCCTGGCTAAGCAAACGGTTCTTGGAATGCAACGTCAAGGGCCTTCGGCCGCCATTATCGTCAAAAACCTGCGTGGCCATAACCCTTCTCTTTGAACATGACTGGACAGTCCGACTAAGTAAAAGTATGGCGCAGACTTTGCGCTCCCCTCTTAGAAGATAAGTGAGGCGGCCGCCCCCTGCTCCCCCCTCTCCCAACACCCCCTCACGTGCGCTCGCCTATGGCCCATTCTATTCATTACACTGTGTCTGAGATTAGTGGCAGTTAACTCGGCGAGACTCGCGAAACGCCAGACATCGGGAAAGTGTAGGCTAGAAAGCACCCCAGTGATAACCTTTATAGGTAGCCACTTGAGTATTTTTTTTTTTTCAATGATTCATTGACAGGAGCAGAGAGAGCCGAGCTAATGAAACAGTATCGAAAATCTGTTGAAGCTATTGAAATAGTGTCGACTGCAAGATGAATGCCCAGATTTGAAGCACGTTCATGCAAAGTCAAACCTGTTGGTTTTCTAGATCCTGAGCTTGTCTTGAGAAAAGAAATAGGTGTCAAACCTCGACATGAGCTTATCCTTCTCGATGAGCATATCCTTGAGTGTGATGCTTTGGACAACCACATTTATATTGTGCGCAAATAAAGTGTCCGAACACTACATCCGACTCCGTCACGTGACGAATGAAATGATCAGGAAATAAGCAAGTGATGTCTGCTCTTACGAGGATGATTATTTTTTAAAACAAGAGCTACAGGCCCCCCACCGGTATTGATGCTTGCAAGGAGAATGCCAAAAGAAATAAAATAAAGGTGACCGCATCATTATCAGCCATTTGACTTCTTATTATCGACAACTTCCCCCTTAGTGCTCGCCATCAACCGTTAAAGACCATGCGCGGAGACGCATTGTTTCGCGGCGGGACCACTGCGGCTCCCGTTTCTTGCCTATGGCGTAAGAATGGCAGACTGGGCTCGTTGGTCTAACATATTTGAAGTTTTAAGGCGCGAATAAGACCCGGACGAAGAATAGGAACACACACACGGAGCGCCACTTCCAACATAGATTTCTATGTTGGAAGTGGCGCTCCGTGTGTGTGTTCCTATTCTTCGTCCGTGTCTTATTCGCGCCTTAAAACTTCAAATTGCCTATGGCAAGATGTCCGCCGCGCACGCGGCGCGGATTTACTGCGGTCTACTACAGCAAGCTTTATTTAAACCTCTTTGGTTGTAGCAATGTAACATTCGTTACATATAGCCACAGAAACTGCCGGTGCTCGAGCGCTACGCACACCACTCTGCGCATTACAGGCGTCGCCAACCAATCGAAACGCCGACAACCCCATTAGGACAGACGAAGCCAGCCGCTTCGCACGTGCCAGTCCTGCATAAGCACGAGCTCCGACAGAGGGCCCAGCGCGCGTGACGGAGGAAGAAGCGAGGTTAGAGGCCAGTGGCTCGTGATATCGACAGACTCCTCGTTCGCTCTGTCGGTTACGCCGACGCCAGCCAACGGCGACGCCGCTCAACGCAGGAACAGGCGCCTAAAAGCTGCACTCTAAAAGAGCTTATGGTTCGAGCGAAAATCTGCTCGCACGACCACTGACCTCCACTGGACCCCTACTGGAGATCACTGGGCTGTCTTTCACAGGTGAAGGGCAGGCTGTTCTGTGGACGGAGCTGGCATTTTTTGTAAGGTTGAAACCGACTAAAGTGCAGTATTTCTCAAGTACACAAGTCTTCCTTAAAGCAATAAAGCACCCATTTAATTGTGCAATTTCCTGACCCTGCGCCACGAAGGCACGTCTGCAGTTCTGAAGGACGACGTATACCTGCAGCTCAAACGGCTGGATACCTTGTACTAGTGTCGTTTTCTGTGACAGGTACAAGTGTTCTTGCGCATTTGCAGTCACATTCAATAGTGACCGATTATGATGGTGTGCCCCTGCTCCTTTTTTCTCTCTCCCTTTACATTGTTATCTCCCCCTTTCGCTGTCCCCCATTGAGTGTAGCAGACCGGACTTTCACTTCTGGTTAACCTCCCTGCCTTTCACCTCTCCGTCCTGGTATAACTCAGTAAGTGACGTGTAGTCGCTATACGTATTGTTACATGACTTCGGCTTTTGATATATTCTATGCGTCTTCAAACTGCTCGACAATACACGTTTTCCTTTCTTCTTTTCGTCAGCAAGAAATTAATGAAATAAGGAAGTCCAAGCGCCGGAAAAATAGGTTATAGCTTTTTACTAAGATTACTTTTGTCACACTGGCTGAAACTGTGTCATAAAGCGGCAACCATGCCGGAACTAACTTTATAAACGTGATGGCTGCTGAAGTGATGATGTGAACATTTCCTCATACTTTTTTTCTCTTCTTCTCTCGAGTTATTCTTCGTTGAGTACACATTCTTTCGATCATATTTGTCACTGCAGGAAGCTCTATTTTCACGCGCCGCGGGCAATGCCGCGGAAACCACGAAACATACGCAATACGGCAGTGCATAGCAGTCTCACTCAGCGTGTTGTATTCGCAGCGTAGTTGGTTTCAATGCGAAAACATTACACGTCACGCGAAGCGAAAAATTCGACGTGAAAACGAGCAAACTAGGAACATATGTGTAGTTCCATATATGCACAAGACTTCTCATGCTTTCAAAAAGATTGGGGAAAAGCATGGCGCTAAAGTTGTTTTCTATGCCCCTTTAGAGCTTAAAAGCCTTTGCAAACAAGTTAATGATTCTCCCGAAACTACACTCGTGAAAAAATGCACCATCAAACATGTAAACAAATATTTAGAATGTGACGAGGGCATAGTCTAATAAATCCCTTTCACGTGCAGAAAATGCCATATTGGGCAGACCGGGCGTTGCATAAACACAAGATTAGGAGAACATAGGTACACCACAGATGTGCTGCAATCACCAGGGCACCTAGCTACTCATTGCGCAAGATGCGGATGTGATCCCATCTTTAACTAAACGCAGACGTTGGCGCATTGCAGGTCTAAAAGAACACGCGGAATCATGGAGGCATTTTTCATGTTTTAATCACGTGAGCTGTGCATCTATTGCCCTCAGTGAGACAGCATTTAACTTTATTGACAACCGCCAGATTCCAAAGTGTTTTTTTAGCGCAAGAAACGACATCACAAGAAAGAAGACAGAAACTCTTTCTGTCTTCCTTCTTGGGGTGTCGTTTTTTCGCTAAAAAACACTGGATTCTCGCCAACTAGCCCGCCAACGCCTTCTATTGAACCGCCAGATTAGTTAAGAATACACACGAGGAGCATGATAGCTCCAAAATGACTTTCTTCCATGAAGAACACGTTGTAACATAGTCCTTGTTATGTTCAATGTTTTTTGTGTATATCTTTGACGTGCATTTGCAAAATAAACAGTTGAAAGTTTGCGCACCACTAGTCCTGTCCTCTTGTTAGTCGTTTGTGGATTTCGAACAGCGCATCTACATTACATTTCAATGTACCGCTTAAGGTTATGAGTTATATGAAAGAAGTTTTGATAAATCTTATTTACCTTCTGACTCAGCCTCGTGACCTTGCTTAGCCTCAGCGCTGCCACCAGGAGGCCGGTCTGTTGCCTTCGTCTTTGCGCGGTGTGTTGTCTTAGGGCGTTTTTCCGAGACACCACTCGATGACGACGTCGCTGCGACCTTCTCCAGTTCTCGTTCTTTCTCGTTGCTCCGCGAATGTCTCTGGCCACTCGATTCAGCCGTAACCTTACTTCCCCGGCTCGGTGACTTCGCGCCAGCGTTTGACAGGCGCGACGTAAGGGCGTCCTTGTTTTTCGACACGCCGGCGGCTGGTCGCGAAGATGTCTTCGGATTGGCCGCGGTCGCCTTACCGTCGTGTCGACTGGGCACCGCCTTGCCGTCGGGTTGGAGGTTCGACTTCCTGACCTCTGGCTGCCTCGATGTGGACCTGGCATCCCGATGGCCGGGTGGCTTCTTGTTGGTCTCCTGCGGGGCCGGCACTTTCCTGCTCTCGTGTTGGCTGGAGCTTCTCTTGCTCGCGTTCTGAACGGGAGGATTGACGCTCTCACGACGGTTGGAGGCCCTGTTGTCCTTGCTGACGCTGCGAACTTTGCTTCCGGCGCTGTTTTCGACCATGCTCTTTCTGCGAGCTTCGGGAACCTTGGCTTGAGCGCCGCTCGCCCGCGGAGCGGTTGATCGAGTCTTCTGGGACATCTTTGAGCGCAGGGTTGCAAGTCACCCCACGATGCCAACGCCTGGGATAAAAGAACGATAAGAAAATGTTGCTTGTTGCTGAACTCACTATGAAATGTGACTTTCACCTTAACGTGGTTTGTTCCTTTACCTA